>NC_135312.1:71376188-71676188 GCF_048772815.1 Callospermophilus lateralis
GTGTGTGTGTTACATAGAAAGTGTGTGTGTGTGTGTGTGTGTGTGTGTGTGTGTGTGTGTCTGAATTAGCTGTTTTAAGATGTCAGGGTAAACAAATGTTGGAACTGGGGCTTGAGGGTTAGTACATTTTTGTACATTTCTATCCTTTGTAATAAGTATCAGCTTTAAAAGTAACAGTAGTGCTAGTACTTCTTCCAAAGGGAACCTTCAAATAAGTTTGAGTTTATCAAGTTTGCTTATACCTACCTACCTATCTCAGCAGTATTTTTTATACCTTACAGCTTTTCTCTATTATTTGTCTAAGAGGAAGGTTTTGTTTCAGTACTGGGGGTTAAACTCAATTTATCACCAAGCCACATTCACAACACTTTTTAGTATATTTTTTTATTATTTTTATTTTTGCATATACCAGAGATTGAACTAAGAGGCACTCGACCTCTGAGCCACATCCCCAGCCTCATTTTGTATTTTATTTAGAGACAAGATCTCACTGAGTTGTTTAGTGCCTAATTTTTGCTGAGGCTGGCTTTGACCTCATTATCCTCCTATCTCAGCCTCTGGGCTGCTGGGATTACAGGCATGTGCCACTGCATCTAGCTACAGACCTTTTTATTTTTGAGATGGATAACTTACAAAGTTGTGTGGATCCTCACTGAATTGGTGAGGCTGAAATCAAAATTACAGTTCTCCTGAGCTGCTTGGATTACAGGAATGCACCAATCCAACCAGCTTAAGAGTAAGATTTTTGACAGTTTGGGTTGTACAAGGTATTTTTTTAACATTTTTTTATTTGCAGTTGGACACAATACCTTATTTTATTTTTATGTGGTGTAAGAACATAATTGAGTTCAACAGTACCATCAATCAACTATATGCAGTTGACATCCATCACTCAATGGCATAATATGAATTATTTTTAAGTTCACATGAAATATTTATGGATCACATTTTGGGTCATACAATACAATAAATTTAAAAATATATATATAAATGATAAAAATGGTGTCAGACTGCAAAGAGATTAAGCAAGAATTGACAAACGAAAAATTCTAAAATACTGTAGATTAACATTATTAGGGTAATTCTCAATAACATGGGTTATTTTGACCAATCTGCATTTGAATATTCAAAAATAGTTTTGGATAAATGAAAACAAAATATTGTTTATCAAATTTAGTGGGGTAAAGTGAAATTGATGCCTACAGGAAAATTTATAGCACTGTGAGCATATATTAAAGAAGGATCTAAAATCACTCTAAGATTCTGTCTTAGGAAATAATTAAAAGAACAAATTTAATCAAAAATAAGTAAATTGAAAATAGGAAATTCGGAAAACTAGTGAAACCAAAAACTAATAAAACTAATAATTTTCTAGCCAGGCTAATCGGGAAAGAAGATAACACAGATTTCTCATCAGAAGTGAAAGACGAGACATCACTATAGCTCCCATGGATTACAAAGTAATGCATAATATGAAAATACATAATATGAAAATCCCAATTCCACAAAGTTGATACCATAGATGAAATGGACCAACTGCTTGAAAGATATAATATGTGAAACTGACACATAAAAAGTGGAATGTATTAATAGGTTTATATTAAATGCTGAATAACCCATGAATTCCTATTAAATTAGGCAAGTAGAAGGTAGAAGCTCAAATATTAGCAACAGCAGTTTTCACTTCACAGAGAATGCTGGCTAATTCCTTTGAGGAAATCCTGGAGATTCAACTCCTCTCTGCACTGGTCCCATGGAATAAAGCCCATACATCTTACATGGCCATAGAAAACCAGTTTTTTCTCCAGTGTATATCTGCTTCCTTCCTCTGCGTGCACCAGACAAATTAGCATTCAAACTACAGACAATTTAGAGTTAAATATGCTATACTTATGACCCCAATAAATCTTTTTTTTATTCAGGTTAACACTAGATTTGGGCATTGTTACCAGTTATATGGCACATTGCTGAAGGCAGGATAATGCCCAAGTGTACTCCAATTCTTCCTACTCATCTGATGGTACACATTTTTTCAGTTGTTCAATGTATATGCCTCTAATTCCTTTATAACTTTAAGAGGGACTCAAAACAGGAGTAGATATTTATTTGGTGTTTTCATGAATGGAGGGAGAGTAAAGAGGCTCATATTTCATAATATTTTAAAAATGATCCCTCTTAATATGTTTTTTTTTTTTTGTGGATGCTTGGGTGTAATTCCAGTGTCACACACATCATGGACACAATGGTCCTATAAGTGATCTGTGTCTCTCATTTTGACATCTACCTTTTGATTTGATTGTAGCATTCACTCACATTAAATACTTTTCTTGGTATGGTTGGATTTATGTAGACTCTTTTGTAAATAGTTGTATACAATAATTTTATTTAATTTTTATGTGGTGCTGAGGTTCAAACCCAGGGCCTCGAATGTGCTAGGCAAGTACTCTACTGCTGAGCCACAACCCCAGCATTATATAGGCCCTTTTATTGCAGCATCCTCTGAGTACTGGCACCCTATCCCTTGGGTTCTGCTCCATGCAGTTCTTCCCTGCTGTGGTACTGGATTTCTTTTCCCACCTGTGTGTTCTCACCTGTCTGTGGGTCTTTGGGGGCTGGTGCCTTGGTTGGCCTTGGCATCTGTGTTCTAGGGGTCACTGTTCCTGGGATGAGAGGAGACAGAGGTGAGCATGCATCTTTTCAAGGGGGCCTGATTTGGAGAAGAAGCCCCACACCACCAGTCCTGCCCTATCCAACCAACACTGGTTATTAAGCCAAGTACCAAGCAGGATGTTGAGGCAGCAGAAGTGAGTCAAGAAATGGAGCCCTCATGGCGGTGCTCCAGGTACTTACAAGGGAACAGGCAAGTGCTGTCAGTAACTGTGGTACCATGTGATGGGGGCCCTTGGGAACAAGTTAATAGTGCTAAGATCAGGTGACACTGCTTGGGGAGTGATGGTGTTTAACAGGAAGTATGCAAACATGGGAGCTCTGGGCAAACAGGAAATGGTACACTCCTCATTCACCTGAGTGTTGGTGTACTCCATCCGCACCCCAATAAACTGCCTGTCAATCATTGTCATGATGGAGCATGGAGTCAGTTCAACAGTTCTTTTCATCATGTCCTTGGTTTAAGGACTGCTACAGGACCTGGTTCTTGCTGCCTGGAGCTGGCCTCTGGCACAAAAAGCACAGCAGCCTCCTTCTGAGGGAAGAAGGATAAGATGCAACAGGAAATTTAATGTAAGGGGAAAGAAGGGGGAGGTTCCAGCACAGTCAGTGGGTACCCAATTCAGCTGGGGCATGTGATGTGGACCAAGACCAGGGGTACAAGGCTAGTGAGAAGCACAGGCTTCCTCGGTAGGGCAGGACGCTTGTGCAAAGACCTAGAGGAGTGGGTAGCAAGCAGTTCTCTGTGGCTGATCCAGAGGGAGGAGGTGGAGAGGTGATGAGGCTATGAAGCAGGCAGGCATGGAGCCCAGCTCCTTACCACAGAGTGGCATAGCTGCTCTGCTCTGTCATGCTTCTTGGCAAGGACAGAGCACTGCAGGGTGGGATTCCATAGGACTGCCATTCTGTGACCACTGTGTTCATGCCAGAGATGAGTGCTGTGACCTATTCACACACATATGATTGCGGGCAGGAGCCCCAATTCTACAGGGCCATTCTGCCAGGTTCTAAGGTGGGTGCGAATCTGCTCCTGATTTTCTGAAGGCATCAGACTGTAACCCCTAACACAGAGGGTGTCTGTTAGCTGCCTGTATGTGTTTCTATGTAGTTCTGGATTAGCCTTAGCTACACCCATATACTTGTTTGCCTATGACGGCTGCTTGCAGTGTGACTGACTGGTTGCAGATTTGCAGAGGATTGGAGTAAAGTAGACCTGGGGCAGAAGCAAACACAAACACATGCAGCCCTCTGGAGGGCTTGTGTCTCCTACAGCTGCCGTCAGTGCCCTGCTGCAGGAGGGCTCAGACAGAGCAGTGACATCAACTGAGTGCTTCCCAGGTGCCATACACTGAACTGAACACCCTGCAGACATTACCTAATTGAACCAACACAAGAGCTCTTACAGCTCCTGTTTCATCAATGGGGAACAAGGACTCAGATGGGTGAAGGAAGGTGCCAGGACACAGTGTGAGTGTGAGGTCCACTCTAACCCAGGACTTCTGAAGCAGAGAGCCTAGCACAGAGCTCCACAGTACCACGTCCAGCTGACTAAACCAGAATGTGTCAGCTTCCAATTTCCCATGAAATAGCACAATGCTTGAACAGACTAAGATGGTGCCCTGGTGTCAGGTGGTCATAAGATTAAAGTCATTGAAAGGGCATATCTCGATGTGTTAGTGCAATTGTGATTTTGAGCTTGAAGTTGAGATATTGAAAATTCATTTACTCCTCTTCATGCATTCCTTCACAAATTCAGTAGTTTGGCAAACTGACTGAGTGGCTGTTGTACTTCACAGGAGCCTTCACAGCTCCCCAGAAGGCAGAGACCAGAGGGAGGAAAGTCAAGATGATGGACCCCAGGATCATAGCCTCCATGTGTGTTATGGGGGGGGGGATCTCAACCATGCTGCAAACAGCAGAGGCAGTTATTTTTAAGGGAATTATTTTTTGTTTGACTATAGGAGTATAAATTATGAAAAATTTATGAAACCGGAGTGAAGGAAACAAAAATCAGAGTGACTCTACTTGCCAGCTATAATCTGGGAACACAAATGTTAGGTTCAAGGTTAACAAGTTGTGAATTCCTTTTTAGTTTTAGCTTTGCTTTCTATTCTCTGTGTCTACTTATTACACATCTGCACTACACTGTCACACTTGACAATGTTTCTCCTGCATTTTAGAGTTTAAGTGTTCCTCATTACATGATTATACACTAACGCATACATTTACATATGCAATTAATAGGCATGTTACATTACATTGCATATATGTGATATATAAGTAATTAATGTAATAATGTTCATATTATACCAAAAAGTCGGTTCATCCCTGTCCTGAGTGAACAGTGTCAATTTCTAGTGGTTAGTTCTTTAGCAGTGAAACAAGAAAACAAATAGAAAGTGAGTTTACATAAAAGAGAGAGGAGAGGGGGATCCCTATGAAGAGGGAACACTCATTTATTCATTCATTCAAAGATGAGAAGGAAAGGGTAGGGGTAAGGAGAAGAAGGAGAAAGAAGAGTCGGCTTTATGGTCAAACCAAGTATTGCTCCCTTGGGTTTGACTTTTTCTGTATGTATTATAGTTCAAAAATTTAAAAATATTTTCAAGACAGACAATGCTGAGTGTCACTAGAAAGGGGAGGGGTGGAGTGAGTCTCTCTCTTACCTGAAATGGGGCTGGGCTGGGCTGGGCTGCTGGGCATGAACATTGCCTCAGTAGGACCTGGGAGGCTCTCTGTGTTGGTGGCCCCTGCAGCTTCTGCAGATGCAGGTGTGGAGGAGTGTGTCTCCCAGGGGGGACCCCCAGGTGTTGTCTCATTCTTGGTCTGAGCCCTGGGCATGGACAGCATGGGAGCCCAGGTCTGTCTGTTGGTTGTCACCCATTGTGTTCCAGGCACTGTCCTGGTAGCTGCACATTCAAAATGACTGTCACAGGGGATGGTTGCATTCGACCTCTTTGATTTATATAAAATTGCAGAGGCATGGGGTTGCTATCAGTGGGCAAACACAAGGTGTGGGCATAATATGGACATTCTAGGAGTCCTGCACCCTGTGCTGAAGCCCATGGACCAGAGGGAACTTTTATTGCCCAAGTAGAAAATAAAGAGAACTCCTCCAGGTCCCCTGGGCACTCAACCAGCAAGGGTGTGTTTGGGGGTCAGTGGGCTCCATTTCAAGTTTAAGGAGCTTTTTTCTCATCCTGTGACCTGGCGAGAGACTGAAGAAATTGAGGGGAAGAGACCTGGAGGCAAGGTTGAGCCCCTGCCTCTTCCAGGCTCTGAATTGGGGTAACTTCCTTAACTCTTTAGCTTTATCTTTATGATGGGGATGAGAAGAATAATAACAATAACAATCATGGTCATAATTCCTGCCCATAATTTCACAGGATCATTGTTAGATTTTTTCAGACAAATCTACCCTAACCAACCTTTTAAAAAGTTGTTAGATGTACTCAATTGCTCATTCATATGGCAAAAATTCAAGATTTTTCTTTCCAGTTATACAAAACTAATCTTACTAAAGAATTTGAAATCTATGAGTTAAGTTGGGAATGGATATCATCTTTGAAATATTCAGATTTCCACCTGGAATGTGGGACATCCCTCCATGTATTTAAGTACCTCTTTATTACTTTTACTTTCATTAAAGTTTGTAGTTTTTCTTATATAAGGCCAGCACTTTTTCTTTAAGGGTTATGACTTTTCTTGCCTCTAGAAGCCACAGTTTTTCCTATTATACTGGAAACATTTCTAACTTGGAGTCATTGTCATGATGATACCAGGTATTGCATGAACCTGAACCATTTACAGTAAGTCTAGACACTATCTAGTTAGTGGGGTTGGTTCCTTTTCCTCTCCACCTCCAGTCCTCCCTGTTTCCTTATGTGCCTGCCATCTGTCCTTCCACCTCCCTGGGCGGCTTATGTCTCCTGCTGTGCAGGGTGGTGGCACACCCTCACTGGCTTGGTCATTTCTTGTCATTCCGCTGCCTGTTTCTCTCTCTCCCTGGCTTGGGAGCTCAGGTAGGAGCAGGAACATGGATGCAGCCTATACTAACACCTGGCCTATGTCTGGAAGCAGATGCATGTTTTGATGAGGGAGTGAGTGGATGCTGAGGGCTTGGGGCCATTGGTGGATGGGAAAGAGATGGGGGTCAAGTAGGGTCAGTGGATGGTGCCTCCAGCAGCAGTGCAAGGAGGGGGGTGTTGAAGACTCGGCCTGCAAGGTAGCCCCCAAGTAGTAGCCTAAGTGACATTGAAGGAGTAAGTCACAAGAGGACCTCATGATCGCCTTTTGTCTAAAAATCAAATCAAGAAATGTAGGCACAGGAGAGGATGCTAATAAGAATCAGAACCAGCAGGAGACTGTTGGGGAGAGACTCCTGTTCTAGTTCCTATTCTCCTCTGTTGGCCCGAGCAGATGCTTTAGGCAAAATCTTTTTTTTTGTTGTTTTTGGTGCTGGGGGATCCTAGGGACTGAACCAGGGTGCTTTACCACTGAGCTGCATTCTCAACCCTTTTTGTATTGAGAGACATGGTCTCACTAAGTTGCTGAGGCTGTTCTTGAACTTGTGATCCTCCAGCCTCATCCTTCCAAGTCACTGGTATTACAGACATATGCCAGAGCAAAGGCTCAGAGAAGTCTTAAAAGATGAACAGGAGAGGGGCTGGGGTGGTGGCTTAGCGGTAGAGCACTCGCCTAGCATGTGTGAGGCACTGGGTTCAATCCTCAGCACCGCATAAAATATATATATATATAAAGATGAATAGGGGAGGCCTATGCCACCTACCAAGGGAGCTCACGTCCCTACTTAACCCTCTCCTTCCACACAGATTCTTAAGTCCCCCCCGGCACATGTACTGGAGACAGCTCAGGTGCCCCCTGTACGGTCCACCTCCTGCACATCTCCCATGCACTGACCAGCTAGCCAAATGGGTAAGGGGGCTGGAGATGAGAGTCTTGCTGCTCTGATACGACCCCTCAGCACACGTGGCTTTGGGAAGAAATGAGACCACTCAGGTCTGCAATCCCATTGGTCTACAGCCCATGGCCCTGTCCACATAGCCTGCTGCTCAACACGCAGATGTCACCAGTGCCCTGGTGCCAAGTACTCCTGTCCTTCCATTTTGATGATGACCCTCCAGTTGGTACTCCTCCTCTGCCAAAATACTTTTTAAAAAATTTTAATTATTTGGGGGTGCAGGTGTTGGTGGGATTGAACCCAGGACCTCATGCATGTGGACAAGTACTCCACAGTGGAGCCACACCCCAGCCCTGATGCCCTTGCCCAGCCTCTTTCCAAGCCCTAAAATGGGGGACCAAGTCTCCTTCAGTATAGTCCCAATCTTCACAAAAAACACCTGGAGGAAGGCCCCTTTTGACATGGAAGTCCTGTGAGTCACACCACGCTCAAGTGTCTGAGCCACATCCCCAGCCCTTTTCTATTTTGAGATAGGGTTTCACTAAGTTGCGTAGGACCTTGCTAAGTTTTAAGGCTGTCCTTGAATTTGTGACCCTCATGCCTCAGCCTCCCGAGTTGCTGGGATTACAGGTGTGGATCATTGCACCTGGCAGAGCTACTGTTAAGTCAACTAAAATCAAATATGAAACTCCATCCCTAGTCACATCTTGAGGGTTCCACAGCCACAGGTGGTTAGTGGCCACCAGTGTGCACAGTGCAGATATAAGACACTGCCTTCAGGGTACAACATGCCATTGGCAACATGGGAGGTGGAGGAGGGAGCATGGAGAGAGAGAGGCGTATTAAACACCTAGGAAAGGAGGCAGCTGAGCAGAGAATCTGGCTATGACAAAGGACAGGAAGCAAAAAGTGGTCAGATGCTGAAGGTGGCCAGGAGGGAAAGGCAGAGCGTGTCACCCATGTCACAGGGAGGGCTGTGGGAAGGACAGGTGGAGTCTGAGATGGAGCAGGGAATGACATCACCTCTGCAGGGCGGAATGGGGGCTGGTGAAAGGGGTTTGGAGGAAGGATGAGGCAGATGAGGAACTGTGCTTCTGATATCAGCGATCAAGATTAAACAAGCCATGGGACACATCTGTGGTCCTGGGGAAGTTCCTCCAGCTGCGCCAAGGCTTGGGTGCAGGTGAGGAGTCACACTGCCATGCTGAGAAATCAGGAAGCCTGGAGCACCCGGGGCCTGTGAGCCAGACTGCAGTCCAGGTCTGGGCAGGGACACCAGTCCACGTAGGCCACACAGGCCACACAAGAGGAAGAAGGGGGGAGTGGGAGGAGGCGTACACTAAGACCAGGGCCACGTTTGCGGCCCCTGTGACTGAGCCCCATGCGCCATGACACAACCACTTCTGACTTCCAACAGCAGTACTTTGGTCTGAGTCCTGTGGATGAAGCTCGGGTCTGGGGTCACCTACGTCCTGGCTTGGCAAACACTCTCCAAGTGACTCGGGCCTCTGAGTTGACTTCTCTGGGCCTTGCAGGACATAGTGACTTCTCCCCAGGGCACAGGGCATGACCAGGAGTGCAAGTGCCTCCTGTCCTTCAGGAAGCACCAATGAGCACTCCTCTGCCACCCTTGAAATGCCAGAGAAGGGGCTTCACCTGCCTGGCTCAGGTCCCCCACCTGCAGCAGCCATAGGCTCCCAAGTGACCTTCCTTTCACTTCCCCAGATACCACGATGTTTCAGACCCCGCACAGCCCAACACCTGCTTCTGCACTTCCAAACTCATTAGCACACACCCACCCACACACCCACAATCACACCCACACGCACACTCCCACATTTGGTTCCGTGTCATCTTAGGCCTGCTTTCCTGCTTTCCTACTACCATGGCTGAGTGAAGCAAATGGACATAGACCACAAAGCCTGCAATGCTTCATTTACTCTCTGGCCACCTACAAAAAGTCCCTCCAGCCCTGACCACTCTCTCCTGGTCACGATGCCACATGCAATCCTTATTCTGGCAGATCCCATACACACAGCATCACAAGTCTTCCCGGACCGCCTCCATCCAGCACCTCGCAGCTGCAGAACCTCTGAACGGCACCAGCTGTGGGCAGCAGCACTCTCCAGCCTGGCCCTCCTCATGCTGGCCCCTCACTCTGACACACCCACAGTCCCCTCACAGGCTGCTCAGTTAAAGCTCTTTTTTTTTTTCAACTTCGATTCCAAAAGAAGCTTTTATCATTGCAACTCGTTGAAATTACCATCATGAAAGCCAAACTGCAGGGCAATGTTCTGGAGCTACCACACCACTAGACCTGAAGTCGCCTTGGCTTTGTTCTGAAACAAACTGAGAGAACTGAGATGCTGTGGCATCTTAGTGCCATGCTGTGCCATGACTGGAGGTTCCATCTGGGGACTATAAGGGAAGCATGAAGGGCGGTGCTTTTTTTTAAAAAATATATTTTAGTTGTTGATGGGCATTTATTTTATTTATAAGCAGTGCTGAGATTTGAACCCAGGGCCTCACACATGCCAGGCAAGCACTATACCACTGAGCCAGGATCCCAGCCCCAGGGCAGTGCTTTTTTGACAGGCACTTCAATCAAATCCAAGGCCAAGTTCACATCCTCCCTCGACTCACTCCTACCACTCCACCATGTCCACCAACCATTTCCCACTGGCCCTTCCAGGTCTGCCTTTGGGGAACCTTCCCCACCTGACCACAGACACTACTTCCTCTAAGCACTCGGTATTCACAAGTGATATTAAGTTTTTGGTCTCCAATGATGAGAACCAGCAGGCCAAAAGACCCTGGAGGAAAGGTTATAGGCAAGAACCCTGTATTCAGCAAGACAGTCCTCAACAAGCAAGGCCTGGGTCTGAACCCTCCTGCAGTGGCCAGAACTGGTTTAGGAAAGAGTGGGGGCGGGGACACGGACCTGAGAGAGAAGGGTGACCCGAACCCCAGGAAAGAAATCCTCAAGTCTCAGAAAAGACCTCAAACAGCCTGCCAGAGGGAAGGATGGTCCAGAAACACTGCTCACCTCCACACTGTCTTTACCTCTCTGAAGGCCTAAAGACCCTCAGGAGCTGACTTTATGGGGCTTTGCTTACCCTGGCATTTCCCAGGGCAGGACCCTGTGTCCAAATAGTGTCACGTGGACCCCGCTAAACAAAAACACAGGTAAATACTGACCAGTGCAGAGAAGTGTGGGGAAACTGCCTCGCCCAGCCACACCCTCACCCCACAAGCCTGCCCAACTAAGGCACCCCAAAGATCCCTAACAGCTTAAAAATCACTGCCCTAAACCCTGGGCTCCCTGACAAGATGGCTTCCAACCTGCCAGCATAAAATGAAAGGGCCATTAGCCCACCAGGGGGCTACATACCAGAGCCTTTGGAGCCTAAGAGAATGGAGGAGAGCGTCTCTCTTGAGCCAGAAAAGTCGAGGGTCTAGAAATACAAAGAAAGATGGACTCAGGGCACTGGGGCCAATGGAGCCCCCCAGGGAAACCCAGGGAGTCCTGGGAGTGCTCACCACTCCCCCAGGGCATCTCAGTGCCCTACACCTGGCGTGGTCTACGGGGCCGAGTCGGACAGGTGTGCATACACCTGTGCTCTGGTTCTCATACTCCTCCGGTGCTGGGGTGGCCCCTCCCTAGCACTCCAGTCTGAGCTTGAGAACCTTCCCTGTGGCCTACACCCACTGACTGACTGACCCAACACCCACACAGTCTGCTGCACCACAGAAGGAGAAATGGATCCATTCACTTTGGAAGCCTCTTGTGAGGCAGTACCAACCCTGAGACCAGGGTCTCGACTGATAATCTGATGATGACGTCCAAAGTCCACAATGACTACAAACATAAAAGATGATCCGTGTGCCTTCTAAAATCGATGTCACGTATACAGCCCAACAGGAGATGAGCGATTGTGACCTTCATGGTCCAATATGGCAGCACCAGCCAGATGTGGCTGCTTGCATCTAAGTGAACTAAGGTCAAATTTAAAAATCTGATGCTTGTTCTCATTCGCCATCCTGAGAACTCCACAGCCACAGGGGCTACTGGCAGCCACAGTGGGTGGGATCCTCCCCATCACAGAGTTCTTCTGGATGCACTGCACTAAACTGGGAGGGTCCTGAGAGCAGCTGCCAGATCCTGCACAGGCCAACTCAGCCTTCTAGCCTTCCACAGGGCTCACTGGTGAGGAAGAGCCTGGGGGCACTCCCTCGACCCCTGTTTTCTGACTGTTCCAGACAAACCCAGACAGCATGGGACTTTGGTGGGTGGGACACACAAGGGCAAGGGTCCTTGACACAAAGAGTGGGTGGCACTGGCCAAGGCACAGGGGGGTCCTCACTGAGCCCCTGTCCTTGCTCTTCTCAGCTGATGGCTCCTTCTCTTTGACGGTGCTGGTCATGTCTGAGGTGGTTGGCTGGGCGTTGGAGGATCCCCCCCGGGAGGATTTGTTCCCAGTCTCTGTGTTCACCTCGGTGTCCGCTTCCTGCTGAGGGGTGGTGGCTGGGGACAAAGGGAAGAGAGGGAAGCCATGGAAAGCCAAGCACAATGGTTTCAGGCTCCGCGTGGAACCCACTCCGCACCCCATGGTGCCAGTGGCCAGGCCCCACCCAGGGTCCAGGTGCAGACCCAGGGAGGCCAGGCACCCAGAGGTCTCTGAGTCAGGTTCTGTGAGAGAGTCTTGGCTTTCTAATACTCAGCAATTCAATAAGTCATTCTGGAAAGGAAAGCATGTTCTTGGAGCTAATGACACCTGTTCACAAGAGCCCGCCATGACTTAGAGGCTTAGGTCCACCATACCCCTGGACACTTGTTTTTGTCTGAGGCAGGTGGAAAAGACCCGTCGGAGAGCACAAAGCTTCTGGAGACAGTGAGAACAGTGGGTGTTGGACTCATATAAACAGTGACTCCTATAAACCAGGCCTCACCAAACTCAGAGAGCCGCAGAGCAGTGTGACCAAGCAGCAGGGCCCTCCCGGGGCACCTCATATACTCTAGACACCAGCAGAATGCCACACCACGGCAGCAGGAGTCTAAAGACTGCGAGAAGACACCTCCCATGGACGGCGACAGAAAGTGAGTCGGCAACCGGTTCTTATGAATGACATCTTGTTGGCACACAGCCAGATTCTGGCTACAAAGCCTCAAATATTCACTAGGGCCCTTCCCAGGTCTGCCAGCCCTGGACTGCCATTTCTCAAGTTTGAATCATTCCCACGTCAGCTCTGCAAATTTTGCTACAGACATACAACCTTGTGTTTTTTATATAATATTTTCAGTGAATTCTTTTAAATGGAGACTTTTGGGGGTAGGGGAAGTGCTCTGGATGGCACCCAGCCCAGGCCACAGCTGCTCCCACTCTTGGGCAGCCTGTGCTTGCCCATCCTGAATCACCCTGTCTCTGCCTCTGTCTGGCTTGTGCTGAAAGTCTTTTCAGTCATGTACCACGTGGTCTCCGTCTCCTCTGGGAACCCTGCAGACCCTTCTCAGGAGACATCTCTTCAGATTTAATCATTTTTCTATGCACTGGCTAATGCAATTCCTAAAGAAACCCTATGTGGAGGGTTTGTATTATGTATCCAGATTTCAATTGAAGAGACTGAGGCACCAGCAAATTACGGAGGAGTTGGAAGGTGAACCACTGTAAGTCAGTGACCATCATCGGTAGCCTCAAAGGAAAGCAGGATTCCCACCAGTGACCTCTCTGGGTGAGCATCCCCAGGGTTCCATGTGCCCACCGCACTCAAGCACAGACAAATGGTGTCCCACTGGCCCAACGTTGACTCTGTCCACTTCTGGGTCCAACTTCAGAGGTCTGAGGTTCCCCCCAGCCCTGCCTGGTGCAGGCCCAGCAGCCAGGACCTACCCAGGTTGTGCTTCATCTTGGAGAGCTCCTGCTGGTGCAGCCATTGCAGCTTCTTGATCTCAATCCTCAGCCTGTGGATCTGGAACAAGAAAAACAGGTTCTGACGAGGCCCTGAGTGGGTCCAGCTGGTCTCAAGCAGGCCCTGAGAGCTCAGCCTCTCCTGACCAGAAGGGTCCCAGGTGCCATAGGGCTGATTCAGGCAGCCAGGCTGGGTGCTGACCTTCCCCCAGCACCTGTCCATGGATAGGAGTCCCAAGTTGACCCAAATTCTCAAGAAATGCTGGCTCTGAAGACCAGTGGAGAGTACCACCTTTCATGGAAAGACCCAGCTCTAGAAAAAGCCACTTAGAGTGAAGGACCAAGTCCCCCAAACAATACATCAAAATTCTGGATAGAGGCGGGCACAGTGGCACAGCCTGTGATCCCAGAGGCTCAGGAAGCCGAGTCAGGAGGATGGCAAATTCAAGGCCAGCCTTGACAACTAAGCAAGACCCTGTCTCAAAATAAACAGAAAGGTGAAGCTCAGTGTCAGAGCACCACTGGGTTCAATCTCCAGCACCCCAAAAACAATTTAAAAAGTTTGCATTTTTGTCTAAGAAAATTAAATAAAGGTAGCTGTGACTTTTCACCTAATAAAATACCCAGGTGGAATCCATAATCATTCATCTGAAATCCCAAAGCCCAACGTCTTTGAAATGAAAGGGTATCTTGGGGGAAGGAGGATAACCCCAATTTGGATCATATTGATTTAAAGGGAAAAGTAAGCTTGGACTGAATTGATCTGAGGGTTTTAATTATCAAGCAACTTGGTCACACATGACAATGATAATATGAAGTCACTTTGATTGTCACCACTGAGGATTACTACTGACATCTAGTAGGTAGAGGCCAGTGGTGCTGCTAAGGATAGTCCCCAGCACAAACGTCACAGGGGCTGAGGTTGAAAACTTCTGATTTACCCTCCAAGGGTGAAAAACCTCATTTCAGTGCCAAAATCTCATGTCTAGTGGGTCGGGGAGGGAGCTGGATATCAGCCCCCAAAATGGGAAAACAAGTGTGGCCCACATCTGACCAGGGCTTCAGGTGAGACAGTATGAACCAGCTCACCTTCAATCATAGGCAGGTTCTTAAAATGAATTCTTAAATCCATTCCTCCTGATCTGTTATATTCACACAGTTTTCCTTCAGAAACTGTCTCAAACCCTGTCAGAAGTTGTGCATGGGACTCCCCACCTCTGTCCTCACCTCTCAGGACTCCAGAAACCCTGCCACCTGCACTTCACCTGGTGACCTGTGAGCACATGGCCCATGCTGTCCCAGCCACACTGCCAGCAGCGCATTCTCCAGGTCTATCAGCCAGAGAGGGAATTCTGCAAACTGCACTAGAAAGTCGCTTTCCCAAGGGACAGTTTATGCTTCACCAGAAGTCTGAGGCTTCTCTGGGCCACCTGAGAATTTCTGTGTGCAAATGCTTAGATCACGACTGCAGAGAGGCCCAGGCCTATGGAAAGATCATGGCACTAATTCGACATGAAGAAGAAGGATGGGTCTCCCGTCTCACCCACAGACTAACTCTGGCTCAGACGGGGCTATTTGTCACACCAGGCCAAGTGGCACAGCTGCTGGCTGGGCATCAGGGAGGAAGTAGCTCACCCATCCCTCAGACAGCAGGGGCAGCAGCGACAGAGGCAGGCACGGGGGTCCCGGGCAGCTCATGCACCATGCTACCCTTATAGCAGTCTCTAAGGTCCAGAGCAAGTAAGGAGTCCTGTCACCTCTAACCTCAGCGATTGTGCTTCCAGTAGTGTTCTTGGAAAGATTATTGTATATTTCTTTCATCATTCCTTTTATGGCATCCATCATCTGAAAGATAAACACAAACAATCTAGTCACCATTGGAAGCTTCTCCAGGCAACAGAATAAACATCGACATGGAGAAGGCAGCAGTGACCATGTCCCTTCAAAGACACTTGTCCCCCTGCTCTGAAGACTAGTTCACAACTCTGATGCTAGTTTCTACACCCACAGACTGAACCGGAAAGGCCCAGCCGGTCCACAGATGTGTCCTGTCTAACACGGTAGGCTTGAGGGAAACGGTCTTGCTACTGTTGTTGAATCCCCTCCCTCCCTCCCCCCCACTCTCCTGCGAATGAAATCCAGGGGCTCATTCATAGTAGGCAAGTGCTCTACCACTGACTTACACCCCAGCCCTAATTAATTCTCTTTTAAAAACACGTTTACTAGGGAAGCTGAGGCAGGAGGATCACAGGTTAAAGACCAGTGAGACCCTGCCTCAAAGAGGCTCAGTAGTAAAGTGACCCTGTATTCAATTAAAATCCTAGAGAGAGAGAGGAGAGAGAGAGAGAATCCACAACATACCATGTAAACTGTATATTGCAATTTTATTATAATGTAAATTTATTTATTTTTAACTGTTTTAAGTTGTTGCTAGACCTTTATTTGGTTTATTTATTTGCAGTACTGAGAATCAAACCCAGTGCCTCACATATGCCAGGCCAGTGCATTACCTCTGAGCCACATCCCCAGCCCCTAATTCAGTGGTTTTTAGGGACTGAGTGGCCAGGGTCATAGCTCAGTGACAGGATAGGTCCACAGCATGTTTAACAGGCACAAAGGCCTGGGTTCAGTCCCCAGTGCATGCTCAAACATGCTCACAAAGCACCAATGTCTTTTAAAATATTTTAAGTGACTCATTCATCACTATAAGTCAATTCCAGAACATTTTCATTACACCCCAAAGAACGCCTGCTCCCTATTAGTCTCCACCCCTCCAATGTCCCCATCCTGCACCTCCCAGGTCTCTGACATCCCTGGCCCTTTTCTGGTACTAGAGGCTGAACCCAGTCATGGGCACTTTCACTCTGAGCTCACCCCCAGTCCACTTTATATTTTATATTGAGGCAGGGTCTCGCTAAGTAGTCCCCGTTGGCCTCAAACCTGCGCTCCTCCCGCCTTGGCCTCACACTGCCAGTATCACAGGTGTGCCCAGCTGTCCATCAAACCTCAACCTGCTCTCTACCCCTACAGGTTTGCTTATTCCAATCATTTCCTGTAAATGAACTTGTGCAACACGCAGGCCCTGGTGCTAGCTCGAGACCTGCCCAACTGCAACATCTCATTCCTTTGCAGCCTGCCAGGCGGACTTGGCTATTTGTCATTTTAATGCCCTCAGCCCGGGCACTGCCTGCCTACTTTATTCCCATCTTCTTTCCCTTTAATGAGTCTCTCAAGGCATTGGTGAGCCTGTGAAACCAGCCAGGGCATTGTGGCAGCCACCCAGAGGTGTGCTGACCAAATGTGTTTCTGGGAAGACCTTCTCTCCTCCTTCCCCCACCACAGCAGCCAGCAGGGGTCAGGAGAGAGGTCTGTCAGGCCTGCTCTGACCATGGCCAGTCTCTCCTGGGCTTTCCTAAGCTCCAGCTCAGAGGGAAGGCGGGACAAGGACACCCTGCATCCAATGCCTCTGTATGGCCATAGTTTCTCACCTTCCATAAGCTGTGGTTTCCCAATGGAATAAAGCCAGGTGCCAACAGAGCGCCCGGCAGGGTATGCACAAGGGACTGGGAAAACCAGGCCAAGGCCACCCTGGGGCCTGCCCACCAGTGGGGAGGTGGCCATAAAGGAATGCCTGTTCGCATTCTGTTTTGCACAAAAACAAATCCATCTGAGCACGCAACTGCATGACAGCTGGCGTGCCCCAAGAGAGGAACCCCAATTCACCCCAAAATAGGAGTCAAATGAGTGAAATATCTGTTGTGAGTCCCACCCTCTGCAGGCTGCTGCCAGGGTATGCACTTTCTGCTGTGCGTACCTCTGAGCCACATCCCCAGCCCCCGGAATCTGCTGCCAGGCGCGTCTACAGAAAGCACTGGACCAAATAGCCTCACAAGAAAACACAGGACAGTGGGGGAAACTCAATACGACACGAACACAATGCTGACTTTCCATTTTAAAGATGGATTTGTGGAGTGACTTCTACACCTACTTTCAAATACAGCCAAGACCTCAGAATTAATAAGGAACACATTTCTGCCAAAACACAGAAACCTGGGCCTCCAACATCAGGTCACCTGAGAGACAGAAAAGTTCATCAGGAACACTCCACCCCCCATTCCCAAAAGTGACATGTTTGTTCTTTTAAATGGTGAAGAAAACGTCCCTGGAAACAGGTCCTGCCTCAGAGGAAAGGGGACTGCAGGGGGCAGTGGAAGGCACACGGCACACGGCCACACGAACCGGGAACATGGGCTTAGTGTCAGTGATAAGCCTGACCACCCGGCCAGCCTCAGTTTACCTATCTGTAAATAAACAGCTGGAACCAGATCAAAGGAGGGGGACAGCAGGGACAAATGCACATTGAAAAACAGACAGACAATACCAGATACCACCTTACATCGATAATGAAAACACGTCCCCATCAGCCCTCTTCCAACCCCACAGAGCCGTCAGCAAGAAAGGCTCCCCGGGGGTGGAGGCCATGACACCCCGGTCAGTCTCCCTCCAGTCAAAGCCTTGACACAAACAGTATCTGGTGAAATTAAGCTTCATTTATTTAGGTTTTTAAACTGAATGGATTTAAACAGCAGGAATTAAGTTTAAATAAAAATATTAACTCAAAACTGGCTCAGGTGATGAACAGACCAGAAAACCATTGTGAGCGTCACATCACGGACCCTGGAATCCTCCCTGTTTGAAACCTCGGGGACCCTGAACCCCTGGGCCAGCTGTCCTTTGCTCCAGCACTCAAAGAATGCCTGTCCTTTATGAGCAGCCTGAATTCCAAAGGGGACTCCAATGCCTTTTGGATTTTATGGGCTGGTTTTAGGATCTAAGCCTTCCTGGCGTGAGATTGAGTCCGCCCTACAATACCCTTTGAGAACGGACTTAAGAGCTAGTGCGGATCTGGGCTAGGAGCAACAGGGTCCTCTGCCCGGGCCCCTTGAAGCAGCCCACCAGGCGCCCGCCACTCACTTTGCTTGAGTACTTGTCGATGTCAGCGGCGACGTTGCCCGAGGCGGTGGCAATGGGCAGGTCGGCGCTGACGATGACGCGAGGGTGCTTGTGCAGTCTGAGCTGCTGATCAGGGGGGATGTCTGCGTGCTGGTCACCAGGGTGATGGTGGACGTGGATGGGCTCTGCCTGACCTCCTTCTGCTGGACAGCTAGGAGAACAAAAGGTCCTGGTCACCCCAGAAACATAGGAAGGGCTGTCCTAGCACAACGCTGTAGTGACAAGTGCAGCCCAGCCCTTGATGCACCCTGTGGGATTTTTTACTCTAAATTGACCAAAGGAGCCAGGCTAGGTCCCAACCCCAGTAGAAAAACTTGAGGAAACATGAACCATCTCTGAGAGCTCAAGGTTGTGAGGCAGCCCTGGTACCCCGAGTGCCCAGGGCAGACTCCAGGCTGCCCAAGGAACCCCAGCTGGTTCCGACCTGCAACAGGACAATTGAAGAGGGGGATCTGTCTTCTGGCCCCATGGGAGGGGAGGCACCTCTCCTCCCTGGATGGCCCAGCCCTTCTGCCCCCATATTGTCCAACTTTCCTGACTCTCCTGAGCCCCCACTTCACCCTCCCTGCTCCCTCAACCTACCTACAGGCCCAAAACCTCCACACAGGTCAAAGCAGAAGTCAGTTCACCTGGACTCTCTGTCTAGTGCACCAGTGTATGACTGATTACACCTTAACTAGTAGTGTGGGAGTGCCCAGCTGATTCAGGTGTGTCTTATCACCTTAACTAATGCTGCAAACATGCCATCGGTACTTGTCACTTTATTTTGATAGAGACAGTTGGAAAGCTGAGGACCATAATGTCCATGAGTCTTTCTGGCAGCACCAAGCCTCCCCTGGGGAAGGAGCATCTGCTCACAGGGTAGGAAGACAAGACGTACTCATCTTCATCTCCAGCAACCAAGATCTGTCCCAACAACTATTCTTTTTGTACCAGGGACTGAACTCAGGGACACTCAGCCGCTAAACCATATCCCCAGACTTATTTGGTATTTTATTCAGGGACAGGGTCTCACTGAGTTGCTTAGTGCCTCGCCTTTGCTGAGGCTGGCTTGTAACTCTCGATCCTCCTGCCTCAGCCTTCCGAACTCCTGGGATTGCAGGAATGGGCCACTGCGCCCAGCTCCAACCACCTTTTAAGCACTAGGTCACTTCAACTGCTTGACCTCTCCAGTTTTCCACTCCTTCCTCTCCCAATCCCCAATCTTTGGAGGGTTACATGGGGCTCCTCTGAGGTGACCTTTTTACCTTGCATCCTACTGCTAATCAGAAGGCCTGCTCACCAGGGTGCACTCACTAGGAGACTTTCAACCAGGGGCCCCACCTTCCAGGATCTAGAGGAGGTTCCCCAAGGAACAAAATGTACCCCAGCCTCACAAACCTGGGTAAACTGACCCTGGGCAGATCAGCCCTCTGTGTGCCCTGACATCAGCTGCAGATGGAGCGTCCTGCTTTTTGGTGGGAGTATCAATTCTGCAACTTCAGCAAGCAGTTCCTGCCACTGGCATATCTCATGGGTGTGGCAAATCCCTGATTTTTAGAATAAGCTTTGCTGTCAACCTCTTACACTGTACTCTTCCCAAAACAAGGCCAAGGGCTTTGCTCATGTGCCCGTGGAAACACTATACAAAGGTACAACTTTCTTTGCAGCACTGCTTATGGTAGGAAAAAAAATGGAAGTAACCTAAGCCCACAGGGAAGGAAATACTTTATGTAAACTAGGGAATACTACACAGCAGTCCAAAAGAAGAAGGCAGGCCCATATACTGGGACACAGACAGACCTGGAAACATGCTGATGGGTAAAAAAAAAAAAGCAAGTATGGTATCATTTTTATGTCTTAAAAAAGAAAAAAAGGGGAAAATAAGTACTTTTATGGTGTTGTGTGTGGGTGTGTGGGGGTCAGTGTGTGTACATACTGGTGTGTACATGCATAGGAAAGGGTTTTAGGTGACTGATCCTTGCTACCGAGGAAGGAAGGACAATTAAATGAAAGGTGAATGGAACAGCACTCAACAAAATTCTCATATAAACAAAGCCCTCTTCGATGACATCCCCTAACCCAAGTCCCCTCCGTCCCTCCACCAAGGGCTCTTTGTATGACCAAATGGGCCAATGAGCCCATGTTGATGAACTTGCTCTCCCATCCCAAAGCAAGGTAAGAGGAAGAGAACTATGGTGGCCATAAAGGTCCATAAAGCAGTGAGAGATCACAGGGGAGGGGAGCCTGTCATTCCCTTGACCTTATCCTGTGGCGTCCCCTACAACCCAACCCAGTCAACCCCAGAACACAGGTCAGAAAGCAGGTGACATCTGATCACCCACCAGAGAGGAGAAGCCACCTCTGAGCCAGCTCCTAGCCACTGTGGGCTCATCTCCTAGACTTCCCTTCACTCCCCTGCTGTCCCTGCACCCAAGGCAACCTATTCACTGGCCTGTTAAAGAAGCCCCAGGAGATCATCCCAGAGCTTGCAAAGCTTTCACTTGCTTTTCTCCTTCTGTTTTGGCATGAGCCAAAGCCCTTCACCTTCAACCAGTGAGGGCATTCTCCAGCACTGCGCTTGGAGAAACCAGTTCCTTTAGTGACTAAAAGGAGCGAGGTCCCCAAAACTCCCACCCAACAGAAGCAAAAAACTTCTCTAATGATCTTTCTTCCCACCCAGGTTAACTGGGAAGGACTCTGTCCTCAAAACGTGCAAGATTCTGGAAGTAAGTGCTCAAAGCTAGCAAAGACGCTACCATTAGGATTCCAGAAAAGCACCCTCAAAAGTCCAGGTGTGCACATGTTCCCACGTGTGAGTGTGTGTGCACTGTGTGTTCACAGGCCCATCAAAAGGCTGTTCTGAGAGGCCCTCAAGGGAGGGATGAAGCCTGGGAGGGAAGAGCATTCATTCAAATTTCCTCAAGGAAGAACTAGAAACTCACCTGTACCTGCCTGGATCTGCAGCTTTCAAAGAGCATTGATAGTAAAACAGCAGCACAGCGCTCCAACCCCTCAACCAACTGAGGCTCACGTGGAGTGCAAAATACCCTGTGCCTCTGCCTTGGGCACTTTAATGTTAACGGGTTTAAAAACAAATATGAAGAAACAAACCCCAAAATAAAAAATATACATATGCTGACATATAGCATCTTTCAGGCCCTCAGAAACCCTGACTTACAGTCTGGGAGAGCTGGGTAAACCCCCCAGGTGACTCTTAGGGACAGCTGGGGTTGAGACCCTGGTGTAAGACCACTTCTGTGAGTAAAGAAATCCCGCACGGCCTTCACCCCGGTAGCTGCATTGCCTCATGGGGCTCATCAAGAGACAGCCTTCACCTGAGCCCCTCGACCTTTGTTGCACGTGTGTGCGTGTGCATGCCTGTGATAGATGCAGCCCTTCAAGTTTACTCTAGGAAGACTCACCTGTTGCACATTCACAGGAAGAACACAACCAAAGGAAAGCACCCTCTTTTACAAAATAAGGGTTCTCGCCTTGATCAGTGGCTACTATGACCGTTCTTGTTAAGAATAAGCTACCAGGGGCTGTGACTGAAGCGTGGGAGCAGAGCACTTGCCAAGCACATATGAGGCCCTGGGTTCAAGCCTCAGCACCACATAGAAAAAATTTAAAACATAAAATAAAATAAAGATAATGGGTCCGTCTGCAACTAAAAAAAAAAGAAAGAAAGAAAAAATAAACCACCAGCCAGGCATGGTGGCACACACCTGCAATTCCAGTAACTCATGAGGCTGAGGCAGGAAGCTCGAGTGTTCAAAGTCAGCCTCAGCAACTCAGTGAGGCTCTGTCTCTAAACAAAATATAAAAAAGGGCTGGGGATTTGGCTCAGTGGTTGAATGCTCCTGGGGCAATCCCCAGTTCCAAAAAAAAAAAAAAAGAAAGAAAGAAATCACCAAGTAAAGGGGGGGCTGGGCTCAGGCCCTGGGACCTTGGGAGCTTTAGTATTTTGCAATCAGTAGCACTTGGGGCTCTCTCTTCTCCACAGGGAGAAGGAACAGCTTCCCTGTTCCTCTGGCTCATGGTAGCTTATCAGGACTTCTCCCACCCCTGCCCTTCTATATTGGGACCATCTTCAGAATTCACCGTGCTGCCAGGATTTTGAAATTTTCAGTTGATATGAAGACAGCTCAGCCTATAAATGGAAGCCAGGGATTAAAAAAAAAAATACCCATGCTATACAAAGCTGCACGACCTTACATTTCTTCAGGGAGCACAAATGAGAACAACCCCTTTAGAGGTCAACTTGGCAATCTCTCTCAAAATGTCAGCTGCATGGGGCCTCTGACCTTCACTGCACCTCTAGGAGTTTACCTTACGGACACTGTCCCCCATGGCCAAAAATCAGTATTCACTGTAGCTGTTTTCAATGACCAAAAAATGGACAACAACCCAGAGCCAATAAATAAGGTGCCTGGATAAATAGCTTAAAAATAAACAAATCACCTTTGTTTTAACGCTGTTGGCAAACAATGATGAATGGACTTCCAGGAGCTACAACATGGCGGCTCCTTCAAGAAGACAGTTCAATAGACAAGAGACCCTGGCAGAAGTCCCTCTCAACCAAAGCCCAGCAGAGGGCTTCCCAGCCCATTCACTGTAAGGAAGTGGGAGAACATCTGGGCAGCCCAGGCCTGGCTCACACCATGCTTTTAAGGAATGGCTGGCTTCCAAGGGACTGCCTTGCACAGGACAAAGGTGGCTCCTGTCAGTGACAGCAGAATGACAGCAGCAATGCTCCAGGCCAGACAGCTCTCCACTGCTCCATTAGCACCTTCAACAGAACACCTGAACACACTACGGCCACCACCAGGAGCACTGGCCTGCTGGCCCTTCACCTTTACACCAGGGGCTCTAGAAGGAGACAAGAATCCAGCACCATGTTCTTGGCAGATTTCAGGTTTTGGGTGTGTGATTTATCGCTGCCATTAAATCACAGAAGGGGGCCTAAAACAAGCCAGCAGGACTCAGCTTCTGTCTGAAGGAGGAGAGCAGAGGCCCAAGACAGCAAGTGAGGGCAGTGAGCCGGCGGGCGGGAGCCGCTCCCACCCTCACCCCCGCATGGGAGCGCAGGAACTGTGACTCACTGGGCCCAGCCATGAAACCAGCTGCCAGCCCAGGGGCTGGGTTTTGTATTTTGGGTTGCTGTATTTGGCTCTCCAAGTAGAGTTTTATAATTTGCTTTTAATGCAGATGAGCCAGTTTTTATTTTAATTTGGGGCACTGGGGGGAATGGGGAGGGGACCTAGGGACACACTACCACTGAGTTGTATCTCCCCAGCCTTTTTACAAATTTTGAGCCAGGGTCTCATTAAGATGCTTAGGGCCTTGCTAAGTCGCTGATGCTAGTCTCAAACTTGGGATCCTCCTGCCTTGGCCTCCCCAATTCCTGGGATTACAGGTGTGCACCACTGCACTCAGTTCCAATAGCCAAGACTTTAAATCTAGGAGGGTACATGCTCATACGGGGAATTCTGATCTTTAATTCCAAACACAGATGCAATGGGCAGGAGCTTCCTCCTTTGTCCCCCATGTTATCACTGCCCAGAGAGAATCTTTACCTAGCCCTGACCCCTGGGCTGACCTACCCAAGAAGCACAGTAGACTCCAGGGCTAGGCCCTCTAGCCTAGCACAGCCCTGGCTCACAGCACTGCAGCTCGGGGTTCTCAGCTCCAGCTTTCCAGACAGGCTGGAGCCGAAAGGCCAAGCCCCACCCAAATCCTGTTTGTGCACAGGTGACTTTGCTTCTCTGTGCCTCCCTTGCCCTTCCACAAAATGGGGCTGTCTTACCTACCTAAAAGGCTGTGCTGCTTGTTCATTTTAAAAAGTCATTTTAATCTACAGAGAGCAAAATTCATTTTGGAGGAAATCCAGCTTTGTCTGAACAGAGACACAGACACACAAACACCCCAGGGAAAGAATTTGTCCCCAAGTGCTCCCTCCTGGTCTGCAGTCCAACCCTCCTCCACCCCAACCCGGGCTGTTTCCATCACTATGATTTTGTCTTTTCCAGTGTTCTGTCTGTCTGTCCGTTTGTCTGTTTGTTTTTGTTTTAGGGTTTTTTAATGGAATTCTGTTTTGTGACTGTTACCGTTCGTCTGTCTCTGGCGCCCTTTATCACTCCTGTCTGGCGAAGGCTGTCACAGGGACAGACGTGACTAAGCCCACGAAGCTTATGCTCAGCCCCAGGCAGGGCTGGAACCCCTCAGCACTGCCCTTGCTGGACTTTGGAACCCAGTGGATCCTTGCCCATGAGGGACCTGAGATCCCACCCACGGCACCGCCCAGTTCACATGCCTTCATCCCTGCTGGGACCGAGACAAAACTGCCCAGTGTGTCGGGGGCTGGGAACCTCCAGAGAGATGTCAGGAGCCGCAGCCAGCACCACTGGCCATGGCCATGCCCCACACACCAGTCACGCCCCAGGAAGGGTCCTGAACTTCCACATATGTGAGTCAAGCCACACTGAGAGACCCACAGTGTCACTAGGATGCCTGCTGGTCACCCCATTTAGGGAAGGAGCTATTCTGGCCTCACATGACTGGCAGAGAGGAATGCAGGGAGCAGGCCTCCACACAGCCTGGCTGCTTGGGTGTGCAGGAGGGAGGAGGCTGTGGGAAACGAGGCCACCATTCTGGGAATTGTAGGAAACAGTCAAAGTTTCCAAGGCAGCAAGTGGGTTCCCTTTTGTTCTAGTCACTCTGAATCTGAACCCCCAAGCTCCACGCTGAGTGCCCTGTTCCACCTGGGCTATGGGAACAGGCAACCCAGCATGCAGGAGACCCAGGCTCTAAGGACAGACAGCTGGGCTTCAGCTGGGCTGCTGCGTGCTGCTGGGCACCCAGGGTGCTCTCCAGACCTGGTGTCTCCCAGCTCCAGAGGCACTGCACGTCCCCAACCCTGCCTGTCCATCTAGATGGCCAGCACTCACCTCCCGCAAAGCTGGCCTCAGAGCGCCTGCCACCAAGTGCCCTCTGCCCTTCCTACCTGGGAGGCTGACAAGCATCTTAAACAGACATCAAGGGGAGCTCTTGGCCCATAGCTCTGCCGCTGGCCAGGGAGTTGACCCAGTTACCATGTGGTCCAGGACTTCCATGCCATGAGGGTCCTGAGCACCACAGGAAACTCAGCAGCACTGGAAACAAGAAATGTCCCAGACATGGCCACATGTGGAGTGTAGACACAACTGACCAGACAAATGACTGACAAACAGAGAGTTGTCCTTCTGACACCTCAGGTGGGCACAGGTCCCTCCACCTCAGGGTCTTCAAGCCCTCAATGGACTCACCTCCTGCCCCTGCCCATGGGATGCAGCTACCTAGGCCTCCTGGCCACTCCTACAGCACAGCAAGTGGGTCCTCACCTACCACCTCTAGGACCTCTTCTTTCCCCTAGAATGTTCTTCCTCCTGTTGGCATGGCTGGTTCTTCCTCCTAGGTGTTTATGGAGGCGTGAACCCTCTTGCCCACCTACCTTGATTACACCCACTAGACCTGAAGCTTTGAAAGAGCCGGGTCCCTAGCTGACTGGATAACCTCTCTCCCAGGCCTATAATACTACCCAATACTAGGTGCTCAACAAAAGCAGGATTCATGACAGAATGGCTCAAAATGACTTCACACTAGACTGTTTGGCATTACTAGTGCATGTTTGTAACAATTTGGCCTAACAGGTTTGTTGTCTTTTTTTTCTCCTAACACAGTATTTTCTAAATAACCAACTAAAACCCAATAGATTAAAAAATAATAATTCAAGGGATGAAAATCGATATCAGAAAATTAAAGGGAACAGTGTATCAGAGTATAATGGATGCAGGAAAGTTAATACTGGTTCATGGAACTTCTTTCCACTACATGTATGTATTCACATATCAATGATCTGCTTTATAGGCTTAAGGAGAAGCAAGCTTCTGAACACTGCCCTAAGGCCCTTCAAGACAAGAACAGCTGCAAATGGGTGTGGTGTCACATGCCTGTTATTCCAGTGACTCAGGAGGCTGAGACCCCAGGACTGCAAGTTCAAGGCCAGCCTCAGTAACTCAGTGAGGCCATGCTAAAAACAAAACAAAGTTAAGGAGGGTTGGGGGCATGATTCACCTCACCTTCACCCACTGCACCTTTTTAATTATCTGCACAGAGAAAAGAGTTCAAAGGTTCAAGAACTGCAAATAGAAAAGGACATTACAATTGCCAAGTCACAGTTGTCACAGAAAGACTCTGCCAGAAGTGCCAACTGACCCAGGTTAAGGTTCAGGAGGCTTCCGGTGGTGGATGTCTGGTCCATTTTTGTCATGATGGGCATTGACACTTGGGGAGAGAAAGGCTTCGGGCTGCCTGACAGACTCCCTGCCTGTCCCATCTTCATGGAGGCTGGTGAGGCTGAATAGGTATGGCACTGTTAGAAGTCAGACTTACACACCGACAGGAGCGCTCGCAGGCACAGGTGCAGCGGGGGAGGGGGGGGTGGACAGATGGGCGCGTGTTCCATTCTGGCTGGGATACAGGCATGTGGAAGGAGAGGGCGGGGCTGGCTGGTGGCTGATTTCCAATGTCACCCGACGTGAAACCGTTAAAGCCACCAGGAAGGCAGCCTCCCAGTCCTCTATTAAACACAAAGCTCTAAGACAAATCGGCTAAGCTGCCCATGATATTGGTTTGGCCCATCCAGGGGTGTAAATCTCAAAATAAACATCAGTGAACTGCAGCAGCCCCCACGAGGTCCAGATGTGGAGATCAAGAGCCAGGCTGGAAAATGGCATGGCCTCTGCGGGCGGGGGGACAGGGGCCATTCACACAGCCCACATCTGACAGGGAGCAGCCAGGCCCAGGGATCAGCCAGGTTCGGGGAGCAGCCAGGCCCAGGGAGATCTGCAGGGACTGGTCCAGAGGTTCCCAGGCTGCAGATAACCCCGCTCAGGACCAGACAGAGGGAGGGAGCCATTGGTGATTATCCCTTCCTTCTGTGTTTGGAACTTCAACAGGGGGATGAAGGTGGTCCTGCAGACTGCGGCTTTGAACCTCAAACTACCTACCACCCACCTGCTACACCTGCACCTCTCTTCGCTGGGGGAGAGAGAGGAAGGACAGCAACCAAAGTGCTTCTTTAAATAAAACAAGGAGCCAACCAGAGCCGCCAGACCCTGCCTGCTGGCCCTGGCCACTCGACTGCATTGGGACTGTACCATCGGGCCGGCTGGGCTCCTCTAAATCAGCTGGTTCTAAAGCCATGACCCATGACAAATGGCCAGTTCTCCTCAGACAGGCAAGCAGCCTCGACTCTGAAGTGACCTGGTCTTGACAGACAGCTACCTAGGAATGAGACTCCCCAGGGACTTCAAAAACACTCATCCACTGGGGCAGGGGCGGGCCTCTGCCCCTCGATTTCCCAACACAGATGTGCAGAAAAGGGACCCCACAGGCTCGCTCTGCACATGAGCTCCAAGGCTCCATGTCCATCAGCCAAGCTCGGCCCAGCACCTGTCGACTTTATCTTCATGTAACTTGGTGGGAAAGACTGTGTGGGCCTGGAGTAAGCAGGGGTCAGGAGGCAGACACGGCAGTTCAAATCCCAGCTCAGCTGCTGGTCTGCTGTATGGCCTTGGGCAGGCAGCCCCGCAGCCCCCAATCTGGAAGCATCAGAGGGGGATGCTCACAGCTTGATCCAGGGGAGGAGGAAAGCTACACCTCCTGTGGCCACTGTGGGGAGTGAATCCAGCAACTGTCTGTCATCCAAGCCTCACCTGGAACCTACCAAGTGCTTGACCCTTGCTTGCTGTTGGGCACGTGTTTTCTATGTCTTCACTGACCTCGAAGGCTTCAGTTTCACCATTGAACCTGTGACTCTCAGCCAGAAGCAAATGCACCCCCTACCCCCCCACGGCAGACTGGCCCAGCCGTGGCACAGAGCAGTCTTTCGCAGAGCGTTGCTGTCACTATCACTGTCATTACCACGGGACACAAAGAAACAAGATGAACACAAGGCATTTTAAGGAAACATGACCAATTAAATCTTTATTATGGACTTTTAAATAATTTATTCGTGTATGTCATACCTCCTTGCAGATGAGATTTGTGGTAGCTAAAAATATCCAAATAACAAATTCCCTGTGCAGATGGAGGAGCAGAGCTTCTCTAATTCCTATAAACTAGCAAGTCAGGAACTGCTTGGGAACTGACAAGGAGACCTAATCCTGAGGGACAGCAGAGCCACTGAGCACACAGAACCCAACACAGAGAGTCCCCTGCTTACAGGGTCAAGTTCAAGTGAAGAGCAGGTGAGTGCAGCCAACAGGGGCTCTAGCAGGACAGTCCTACTTGAGATCCTGCTGTGGGTTTTAGAATCACACAGGATGAAGTCAATTCTTTTTAATTGTTATATACATGCATGTGTATTAAAAATAATAATTGGAAGCCTTTAACTCTATGGATGCTTCCTTTGTTGATAACCTTTAAATATTAGGATTGAAGAAACAGTCATACCACATGGCTGTGGCAAGAATGAGGTAGTCTCCACTGGTTTCCAGTGGAGATGGGTCTGGACAGGAGACGGCCCTCTCACCCCCTGGGGGTCTAAGACTGCAAAGCTTCACAGACTCAGGAAGGAACACAGCTTTAGGGTCATCTAATAACCCACAGATCACATTTGGGCAGAACTCTATCTCCTTAAGAAAGAGACCTCCCATGCCACCTCCAAATGCACCCTGTCGCACCTCCCCAGCCTGAGTAATGTCCTGTACCTGACCTGTCCTTCTCCTAGCAGTTAATGCCATGACCATCCCCTTGTTAGTTCAAGTCTAACACCCTCCACCAATGCAATTCCTTGAGCGCCCTTGGGCCTCCAACAACCTGACTCTTCAACGGGATCTGTGCACCCCACTTCACCCTTTGTCTCCATGACCTCCAATCCTGCTGTCCTGTCTCCACATACACTGTACAGGGTGCTGGAGGCCGGGAGTGTCTGGTTCCCCTTCTGTGTCAGGCAAAGGGGCAAACGCAGAAAACACACATCCAACAGAAGCCCCTGATCTGAAAACCCAAAACACTCCAGAACTTGACCGTTCTTTCTTGGTGCTGGGATGGGATCCAGGACTTTGTGCTCTATCACTGAGCCTCCCCTGCCAGCCCCAGCTCAGAGCTCTGCGAGCACTCACGACAGCAGGAGTGCAGAATTCCACACCCGACCTCAGGAAGCAGCACGAGCGACACAGTGGCATCAAAAATAATGCGTCAACTATGTCCAGTCCTTGACCCCAAAGGGCTCCAGCCACACCAGGGAGGGGCAGCCAGATTCCACCTCCAGCCTTTACACCTGCCCACACACTGGCCGGTGATTCCCCAACGTCACCTGCTCAGAGCTCTCCCTTGCTGGCCCATCTAAGGTGACATCAGTTTATGGCTCCCTGTGGCTGTGAGAATGTCAGAGAGCAGTTCCTCCAGGCTACCAGACCCCCAGGTCACAGCCCAACACATCCTGAGTACCTACTACTTTCACCGAAGAATGAGGACTCTGTTTCTTCTCTCCTTATGGTGGTCATGACAAGCAACAAAGACACAATAAAGACAACCATATAGAAACATCAGTGGACTCTATCTTCATATGGTGCCCTACTACAGATAAGGCTGGGTGATCAGTGACACAAAGATATAGGTCCATGGATGCAGCCACGTGGGAGGGCACTTGTCAGGCATGCACAAGGCCCTGGGTTCCAGGAAAGGGAAGGGGAGGAGAGGGGAGGGAAAGGGGAGCGGAAGACATAGCATATTGCATGATGACACAGGAAGATGTCAAGTTGAAGGAAGCACTTGGGTCTCTTCCAAAGTATGCGGAATATTGTGTACTCAGGAAAAAGACACAAAATTAAACATTAAAATTAAAATATTGAAGAATTTCAAACAATCATATCACCAATGCTAAAGTCCAAAAGACTGACATATGACATATATTAAATCCAAGGTTCTTAACAGGGACTGGAGGGGTAACTTTGCCTCCAGGGACATCTGGCAATAAATGTGCAGAAGCATTTTTGCCTGTTGCAATCCTGTCACATGGGTGCTCCTGGCATCTCAAGGGAAGAGGCAAAGGAATCTTCTGGACATTCTGCACTGCACAGGAGAGACTCCACAACAGACTTGTCCAGCCCAAATGTCAACAGAGCCGGGGTTGAGAAACACTGCTTTAAATCATTCTAGATATTTCCAAATGTCCCTTTGCGAAAGCAAAAGGACATTTAGAAATGCTCATTTCAATTAAACTTTGAAAAAGACGCCAATCCTTTTAGAAAGTCATAAATCTTACCCAAAGGTAGAACTAACTGCCTTTGAAGTTACAAATAATTTAATCAGATTTTACACTTTGATGTACAATTCATGAGTGAGGGCTAAAACACATCATCTATTATCTCCATTTACAAAACCCTGACCTGAGCTAAGTGCTATTCTGACTCCATGAAACATAGGAGTCTTAGAATTAAATTAGAAAAATGTGCCGCTCGTTCTCTCCCAAACACCCAACACTGGGGCGGGCGGGATTGGGTGGAGCACTTAATGATTCATGTTAAATATGCAGAACTCACAAAACTTGAAAACAACTTATATGTTCAAAGGGCTGCACCTTGCACAAGCTCAGGTGCCTCGGGACAGGTGAGCCGAGCGGCAGACTGACACCGGACAGTGTAGGGTGGGCTAAGAGGTGTTGGGAAAGTGCTGTTTTTAAGAGTTATTTACTAACACAGAAACACATCTGGGGGCTGGGGATGTGGCTCAAGTGGTAGCGCGCTCGCCTGGCATGCGTGCAGCCCTGGTTCAATCCTCAGCACCACATACAAACAATGATGTTGTGTCCACCGAGAACTAAAAACTAAATATTGAAATTCTCTCTCTCTCTCTCTCTCTCTCTCTCTCTCTCTCTCTCTCTCTCTCTCTCTTTCTCTCAAAAAAATCCTTCTTTAAAAAATAAATAAAAACTCTTAAAAAAAATAAACACACCTGGAGGGGTAATATGCCAGGTGCAGTACCTTGTACCTGTGTCATGGCTACTTGGGAGGCTGAGGTAGGAAGATCCCTTGTATTCAGAAGTCCAAGGCCAGATCTGGTCAACACAGCAAGATCCCATTTCAATAATGAAAGAAAGTGAGGCTCAAAATTAAAACAACAACAACAAAAATCCTACACCATTTACACCAGACATGGAAACCAGGGGATCCACGAACTAAAGCAGTTCACAAATGTTTGATTCAGGATTGAGAGATTTTTAGAAAATTTGAAACAGTGGGTACAAATTCGGGTAGTTTGCAATTGAAAAAACATTTGCGGATGCTCTTGAAATATCACCAATCTGGCAATATGAAGCCTGCTTAGCTCCCTTAGCCAGAACCAGCTGCAAGACAAGGCCCCAGTAGCTCGCTCCACATTTTGAGAGCTACAGGTCAATCAAGATCCATTAGTGAGCTATAAGCATCTCCTTTATGATAAACAAACAAACAAACAAACAAACAAAAAACACAGACATTAGAAATGCATCCGGTTATCAGAAGAATGAGCATGTGTGGCAGTGTTACCCAAATGTGCACACAGGCAGACGTGTGTGACAGGTCAGGACAGCTGTGTCTTGCTGCTTTCCTCACCACAGTCTCCACCACGTCTGACCTATGCATCTCCATAGCAGCCTGGTCCTTGGGGGGCTATTTCAAGTTTTCAGATTAATAGTGTGACCTATAAACCTATCCCCCTAAAGGCCCTAAAATAACATCAGAGGGCTGACTATGGGAGGTGGAATCATTAGTGACTTTAGTTCTTGTAATTAACAATTACCTTACAAGAAAGAATTGTTGATGTCACCATGAGATGGAGAACATAGAACTGCGTTCCCTGCTCCCTGACTGGTACCCCACAGTGGAGTTATGACACCGAAAGACCATTAGCCCCAAGAGGGGCAAGAGCAGGCCCCAGGGTGCTCCCCTAATACATTTTAATGTCTTGCACGGGGATCCTGAAAGCCAATATTGGTGAAGGCATCAATTCTGGCCAGGAGGCCTACAGAAATGAGGAACCAGAAAAACCATAGAGAATGAGAACCACTTTGGCCATCAAGCCTGTGGGATTCCAGGAACCCATGAGCTAATGGCTTCCCACTGACCAAAGAGTTTCTCAGAGAGCAAATCCAGCCCAGAGAAGGAGGGCCCATGTCTGCACCTTTAATCCTCCAAACAAAAGGGAGTCTCTTAGAAATTTTATGGAATAACTTATTCCAATTTGTGGCTTTGTGCTGTGACTTGCATATTTTGTCACTGTCATAAACTACTTATATTGTTTTCCTATCTTATGACATGACAAGTCTTCTCTTTAAAGCAGGATTTTGGATAAGCCACAGCTTTGTATTCATGTGTCACGTGGGGGCCATTAATAGCTCCTGCTCCCTGTTAAAAAAAAATGCTCCTGTCACTGGGACAGCAGAGGGCAGCAGGTTGCTATGGGAGGAAGCAGGATCTGTGCCTCCCCTGTGCTCTGCAGGGCCCTCGATGGCACCCATGAGAGTTGCCCCAACTCTCTCAGACTGTAGAAGTGGTTGTCAAAGGTGGGCCACGGGCGGAATCTCACATGCTACCTGTTCCATGTGGCCTGCAAACTACAAGAATTTGACATTTTCAGGTGGCTGGGAGGGAAGAAAGAATTAAAAGTTCATATAAAGCATGCAAGTCACAGGAAATTCAAATTCCAGTGTCCACCAACAAAGTTTTATTAGAACTCGCCCACCTCATGTCTACAGCTTCAAAATACACTTTAAGACCTAAAATAACTACTACTTGACCCCTTATAGGAATAGGGGCAATTTGTAAGATTAAAATGACTCTGGCTGTGTGGGGTGGAGCATGCCTATAATCCCAGCTACCCTGGAGGCTGAGGCAGGAGGATTGCAAGATCAAGGATTGCTCTGGGGTGCAACTCCTGCCTGGCATGGGTAAGGCCCTGCATTCGATCCCAGTGCCAACAAAAAAAACAACAACAACATTCTAAGTGTCATCTCTGTTTCCTACACTATTGGGCTCAGGATGAGCCAAGTCCTGAGCACATATTGAGCAAGAGAGGTATAATTTAGGAAAGAAGGTCTGTAGTTTAAAGAGAATCTACTGGCTCTCACCTAAAAACCCAAATGATGAGGAATTCTGTCACAAAGTCTAAGGCCATTTATCCCTCTCCTTTGCTGCTCCAGAAGGAAGAGAGAGGCTACATTAAACACTTTAGATGTGTTCTAATAGTACAAACTGTATTTTCTTGACATGTGGCCCAGGAGAACTAGTGGCAGTTTACACACCAGCATTTTTTATTTTACTGTAGCAACCTCAGTATTAACATCAGTGAACTTCATGGCATTAAGGAAAAAAAAAAAAAACAAGAAGCCATTTAAAAACAGGGGCTTACACATTTCACTTTGCATAGACCAAAGCTGAGTTGCAGATCCAACACCCAACAATGGAACAAAGCTCCACAGAAAGTGATGGGGACTCGCAGCATAGCCACAAAAACTGAAATCCCACCTTCTCAAGCTCTCTATGAAAACTCACATGCCGAGGGTCCGGGGGATCTAGACCATGCATGTTCTGTGAACTTCGCTTCCACAGAACCATGCATGGAATTAAAGTATGATTTTAAGGACCTCTGGTAAGAAACAAGGGGACAAAAGGAAAGATCTTCTGACACTGACCACACAAGCTATGTGGTTCCAGGGAAAACATCCTACAGCTGCACTGCGAGTATAGGGGACCCCAGGTTACATGGCAGAGCTGCAGTCTATTATAACAAAGACCCTGCTGCCACCCAGCACCAATGCTCTGCCTCCCTGCAGCCATCCAAGGACAACACAGTAGAATTGATGCACCTCTGAGTGCACAGCCACCAAGTCCCCATCATTATTTTACCTTTAGGGTCATTAGCAGTCTCCTGAAGAGCGGATGGCTGATCCTTCAGGACTCTCTTATCTTTAATGGTTCCACAGTCATCATATGGTAGTAAGTTCTATTGCTGAGCTCTAGTCTCCCATTGCTTATTACTATAAAAAAAAATCTGAAGTGAAAATCAATTTATGGTGCAAGTGGGAAGGCAGGGCGTCAACTGAAGGTGAGCACTTCAGCTCCAAGACTAAAGCTGCTGCTCCAACTTCACATGTGCTACCCCAGAAAACACCCCAAGACATCTCAGCCTGACATTTAATACGTGGAGATTTTACTTAAAAGTCCACATTTTCCATTTCTCTGGAAGAATATCAAGATCTGAAAGCCCCAAGGCCACATTCTTGCATGGTGGCCACGGGAGAAGTCCCTGAGATGAGGCATAGGCCCTGGGTGTCCCCGTCTCCACCATTATCAGCAGCCAGTTAACCAGGAACCATCATGCTGGATTCAGAAGGTTCTCTGTGCCCATATCTCAAAGGCAGAGCAACAAAAAACGAGAATACCACAATTCAAAAAAAGTAGCAAAGCCACTTCCTTATGAAGGCAATGATGGTTTATAGAATATTTAACACATGACCAAATTCTTTTGAGGAAGAAAAAATTCTTTCAAGTCAACATTATTTTTCTTTCTCTCAGCCAGTGGCCATCCCTGCTGGCATCAGTTCCCTGACCCACGTGGACAACAGCACCAGGAGAAGCAGCAGCCAGCACTTGCACAGTGTGGGCTGTCTGGGGCACTGTCCTAAGTGCACCCCAACTCCTCTTACTTACAAAGAACCTCCCAGGCACACCGTTAAGATCCTCAAGTTACAGAGGGGAAACCGAGGCACTGAGACCATAAGCACCCTGCCCAAATGCTCCTCATGCCCCATACATGTCCCTAACAAGCAATATAACTGTGAGACAGGTGACCCTGAAGGAGCAGGACAACTCCAGGGAGACCTGCAATGACATTTTCATATCAACTTTATTTATTTTTTGAACGTGGTGCCGAGGATCAAACCAAATACCTCTCATGTGATAGGCAAGCACTCTACACCAAGACATGACCCCGGCCCGGGGCCCACAAGGACTTTTTACCGTATCTGTTTCTGTGATATTTGAGCACTGAATGTGAATGTACTGAAAAGTCAATTATTTTATTAAAATAAAATCCTTAGAGAAGAACAGAGTTATGGGGAGTTTGCTGTGATTAGTCCAAGAGGCAGTGACATTAGAAGTGAATTCTTAAAGAATTTCTGGCCACCTCCACCCAGGTGTAGGAATGAATTCTAGTGAGCCTTTTGGAAACACTAATCTCATTTGTAGGTCACACAGAGCAAGGATCTCATCTAATCACTCATTGAAAATTTGCAGGCAGGGGCTGGGGATGTGGCTCAAGCGGTAGCGGTAGCGTGCTCGCCTGGCATGTGTGCAGCCCAGGTTCCATCCTCAGCACCACATACAAACAAAGATGTTGTGCCCGCTGAAAACTAAAAAATAAATATTAAAAAAAAAATTCTCTGTCTCTCACTCTCTCTTTAAAAAGAAAAAGAAAAGGAAAATTTGTAGGCAGGAAACATAACCCTGCAGTTCCCGCGGAGGCTGGAGGCTGAGGGGTTTGGGCGCTGGCGCCCAAGGGGGCGGGGAGCCGTCGGTGAACAGAAAGCATGAACTACAGCAACCTACAGCAATGACGTTGGGCCACCAGGCGAGAAGTCTGATATCAGGACTCCCAGAGGGGACCAGCTGGTGGGAGAAGCCTGGTCCCCAGCACGTGTCCTCCCCAGGGCGCGTCCTCCCCAGCTCATTCTAGGCTCCGGTTCCAGCACAGCACCACAGGAGCTGACCCTGACCCACTAGGGACAAACCCCGCTGACCCTTCCACTCAGTTCTGGTGAAGCACCAGCGGCCAGAGGCTCCACCCCGAGGTCCACCCACAGGAAACCTATTCCCACCAGTCCGGTGACCGACCGCTATGAGCCTGTCCAGCCCCGCCTCTGGTCTGGGCCTCAGTTCTGCGTTCAAGGCCCTTATTTCGTGGCCAGCCTCTCCCCCACGGGAGCCCTTTCCCTCGCCCACGTGGCCTCGGGTCCCCTGTCCCGCCCGTCCTGGGGCTGACCGGTGCTCTTGTCCAGGAAGTTCATGGACTCCTCGCTGGTGCTGAAGTGGCTGGAGGTGGCCTTCTTGTGGGCGTCCTGCTCCAAGTCGGAGCCCGTGTGCACTGAGGAGTTGGTGCTCATGGGCGAGCGTGTCATGTCCCACAAGAGAGATGCGGTGGCCTGTGCAGGCGTCCAGCAGGGGCTTGCTCATGAGGATCTTGGGCCAGGCAGTCATGTCGAAGTTGAGCTTGACCTTCTCCTGCTTGTCCGTCTTGGCGCACACCTGTAACCCCAGCTGGGCTGGGGAGACTGAGGCAGGAGGATCACAAGTTCAAAGCCAGCCTCAGCAATTTAGAGAGGGTCTAAAAAACTCAGTGAGACCCTGTCTCTAATAAAATACAAAATAGGACTAGGGATGTGGCTGAGTGTCAAGTGCCCCTAAATTCAATCCCCAGTAACTCCCCCCAAAAAGAAAAAAAAATCTGCAAGTATTTAATAAAATAGTTCTTTTTTTATTGTTGTTGTTGTTGTCATCTAGTCTTTTTTTTTTTTTTTTCAAACAGATCCTGATGTTACCCAGGCTGACCTTGAACTCTTAGGTTCAAGACAGCCTCCAGCTTTAGCCATGTAGCTGGTATGACAGGCCAGCATCACCACTCCCAACCCACTTCCTAAATTTTTAACTTGGCTGCACATGTGCAGGTCTATCATAAAACTTAAAAAAAAAAAAAAAAAAAAAAACAAGCAAATTCTTCTAAAAGACAAAAGTCACACATGGGACTCAAGAAACATGCCTAGAGTCGGGCAAGAGGCCCCCAGGCCCTCGCCAGCACTCACTAAGCTGACAGGAGCTGCGCGCTGAATTCTCCCCCTGCTGACCTACTTCACTTGGACGTGTTCAGGCTTATGTTTTGGCTCCTCCACCCCAACGTAAGCTCCCCGAGCAAGGGACAGTAGGTTGGCCTCTGGTGCACCTCTGAACTCTCTGAGAAAGGGACAGAGCATTGGCCTCTGGTGCACCTCTGAGCTCCCCGAGCAGGGGACAGTGCATTGGCCTTTGTGCCAACGAGCCTGGACTCGTGCTGCCTGGTCCCACCAGAGCAGCTGTCCGTGAGCCTGCCCCCCTGTGCCTGCCTCTGGGGAGGCAGCAACCCTTCCTGGAAAGAGGAACACCCCTGGGGAGAACCTCCCCACCAGGCATGAGCAGAAAGGTGGCTGTCAGGACACAGGATACCGGTCTTTTCTGACACTTGGAGAACAGCTGGATATTTTAGGGATTTTCTGTCACTGCAGCACTGTGGACAGTCTTTATCAAACCCCCTGCCTGGGCCCCCTCAACCAAGTTAAAACCAACAGGGCAACACAGTCACACTGCGGGGGTAGAGGGTACTAGAGATGCTCAGAGGGGCAGGGCAGTCTCACCACCTAACACAAAGGGCGGGGCTCCCTGGTGGCTCCCACCTAGAACCAAAGACTGTTCGGGAGAAGCGACATGTTCAAAGCCTGTTTTTAACGCCCACCTGTTGTGTTGTCCAAAGAAATGAGCATAGACCTGCCTGTCCTTATCCCACAGGGCTTTTGCAGGCCAAAATGGAAACCCCTTCAATTTTGCCCAGACCAATGGATGTGGATTGCTCTAGAAGAAAAAAAGAACCCAGAGTTGGCACACATTTGACAGTGAGACACACTTCCTGGCTGGGGAGGGCGAGATGGTGGGGAGAAGGCCGCCACAGAGGCACCAGTGGGGTTCCCTAGAGAGGGGGGCTACAGTGCCTGCACAGAACTGGAGAGGGCTCCCAGTTAGGAAGGGGACAGAATCCCAGGACAACAAAACCAGGCTGGAGTCCTGGCTCTGCTGTCACCTGGATGGCTGTGAGCAAGGCACACACAGAGCCCTGATGCCCACTGCCCCCCCCCAAGTGTGGGCTGATGTGCCCTGTGCCAGCACAGAGGGCAGCAGAGGCTGTGTTTATTCTTTTTATTTTAAAAATATTTTTAGTTGTAAATGGACATAATACCTTTATTTTGTTTATTTAGTTTTTTTTATGTGGTGCTGGGGATAGAACCCAGGGCCTCACACATGCTAGGCAAGTGCTCTACCACTGAGCCCCAGCTATTCAGGTGTTTATCTCCAAAGGCCCAAAAGGACATATGCACGTTTTGATTCTCCCTTCACTTGCCCGGTCATGCCCCTCCAGCCCTCCATCCCCACCCCCTCTACCCACCACACACCACTTCTCTCTGCAAAATACCAGCTGACATGCACAAGGCCCTGGCTTTGACCTCTAGCATCCCAGAGGGAAAAAATAAACACCACTTTGGAAATTCAGATCCACAGTGAGAAATCAAGGTGTCTTTAGATCCTGCAAAAACCATGATTTGTTCTCTATTCAGTTTTTTTTCCAAATGCCACCAAGGTACTTGGTCCTCCCAAGGAAATTAAGGCCACCACACTGGGGAGCTGCATTTGCATCATCAGGGCTGGTGAGGGTGCTGCAGCAGCAGATGCTGTGTCAGAAGGAGGTCCCTCCCCTCATCCCTCTGCCCCAAAGAAGAAAATGGAAACCAAGAATCCATGTTTCAAGCATAAACTTTGGTCTTTTTGACAGCTCCTAACATTTTCAAAAAAAGCTGAACTTTGCTCTTTGCTAATTAAAAAAAAAAAAAAAAAAGGAAAGAAAGCAAAAAATACCACCATGGACTGGAGAGTCTATAACATTAATCCATGAAGGATTTCTAACCTTCTTAAAACAGGCCCAGGAAGATTTTGGGACACACTCATCAATACTCACAAAACTCTCAGCATTATTCATGCACCCTGTGACCCACATCATGCATGTCCTGTCCCCCCACATCCCACATCCCACACCTCCTCCAGCCTGCATCCCACATTCGTATCAAATTCCCTTCAACTCTGGGTTCTGCAGTTCTCCCAGGTTAACTAGTTCTCACACACGAACAGCCTAGGAGGCTTATTCTATCTAGGTTATTTTATCAGTAAAAACACGTATTAAAACTTCATCCAAAGTTTCATCTCCTAAGCCCCCTGGAGAAGGCTGAGCCATCAAAGACAGAGTTCAGAAAATGAAATAAAGAAAGTAAATCCAACTTACACAAGGCTTGCAAAATCAGTTATGTAGTGTTTGGCAAGCAGCTAGATAACATTCTAAACATACTTCAATTTCATTCATATGTAAAACAAAAATACATTAGAATATGTCAACCAGGAGCCTCACACCTGGGAGGCCTTCATAAATGCTTGATTTTTTTTTTTTTAAGTGTTTATTCTTTTATTTGAATGTCCAGGGTTTTTTTTTTTTTTTTTTTTTTTTTTTTGTGATTAGGCTGTTTGCTGGATTTGGTTTTTAAAACAGGTTTCTTGCTGTGTTGCCCAGGCTGTCTCTGAACCCTGGGCTCAAGGAATCCTCCCACCCTGAGGAGATGGAACTGCAGGCTCACACACATTGTTTGCTTAATGATTTTAATGATTTGGGTCACAGTGGGAACACCTTGGAAATAGATCCAACCGTGGCACCACCATCACATTCTGGACCAAGGACACCCCAGGTATACAGCCCAGACTCTCGTCCCACAGCAGCACATTCCCCACGCGGGACCCAGAGCCACAGAAATCTGAACTTGCTTCAAAGCTTCCAGAGACTTCCCTGCACTGGGTCTGCAGGCAGGTTCCTCACCCCTCCCCCACCCCAGGAACTTGGCAAGGTCTGAGGCATTTTGGATTGTCACACTTAGGGGGTGCTGCTCCCTTGACCAAAAGTTCCCGGGCCCCAAATACCAGTCATGCCAATTTGAGAAACTAACAATGAAACCTAAATGCCTGAAGCACCTTAAGGTCACGTGCACCCTGGACTCAGCTCCCCTGGAACCAACGCCACTCTCCAAGTCCTTCTGGCTTCTCTGTCCCCCAACTCACCATTCTCTACTTCCATTTCTAATCACACCATCCCTACTTTATTTCCAGTGACAACAAACCCAAAATCCAACTCCTTTCGTATCCCTTTCCTGCAGAAAACAGCACACTTCTCGAGTAACTTCCGGACTCAGAATATACAGCCAGGAAGCTCGTTGATCCAACTTCACCGCCACCATTTCCTAGCTCCATATTCCCTGATCCTCCCCTCTTCTTCGGAAGGAAAAGGGTGCTATAGGTACCCAACCCCAAGGTTGATAAAAAACATGGAATGAGCCAGATGACACAGGATCCACACAAGTGAACAGCTGTCGAAGACTTGGGGACTGGTGGCCTCCTGAGTGCTCGCTGAGGATCGACTCAACAATGCCCAATGAGGGGAGATTTTTCTTATCACCATTTTTCAGGAGGAGAAAATGAGGCCCAGAGAAGTTGAGGAACCTGTCCAAGGGCCCAGCACCAAGGTGGCAGGGTCAGGAAGTAAACCCAGGCAACTAGGCTCCAAAGCCCTGAAGCTCCCCCACTGCATGGTGAGCTGCTGCTACTGTCTCCCACGTTAGCAGTCCCGAATTTCTCTTTATCACCTATCACCATGCCAGGGGCCACTTACTGAAAACCAATTGACTTAACAGGTAACCAAAGACATTAGTGAATGAAGGGAGGGGGCATCTCCTCCCACTCTACTCAGCTGCTTGGCTCTTCCAGAGGCATACTGCACACAGTCACCTGTCATCCAACAAAGGCAAACTGGTGACCACAGTGAGGGAAGACCACCTCTGAGCTGCTGTGTGAGGTGTAACAGCTCTTCTGGAAGACAACCAGGAAGCATCTACCTAGTCCTCTGCCCTGTTCACATCCTGCGACCTGGTCACAGTGTATCTAAACATTGTGCAAAGTGACCATCAGAAGCAGATGGGACACCCCAAGACAGTGGAGCAATGGCTTGCATCGTCACCTTAGGTAAAGTGCTGTCACAAATAAGTTCCAAATGACAAAAAATGTCCGTGGATACTATGCAGCCATGAAAAATTCAGTTCTTCCCATTGTTCAATTACCCAGAAAATAGAAAGTACTCAAACTTCAAGTGAAAAGGCAGTTTAGAAAATCTTATTTTCTTGCTCTGTGGACATGTACAGAAGCATGTGCCTCATGGATGCTCCCCAGCCATCCCAGGCAGGTCCACTTAGGAATGAAGGGACAGACGCACAAAGACGGGTCTCGGTTTCTATTCTTACAAAGGGGTCTGGTAATGAATGCCACTTCCTGTCACTCTGATTGCCATCTTGTCCCACCACACCGAGTCTCACAGCTCACAGACCCAACAGGTCCAGCACAGCCTGCGGGGGTCCATAGGACAGCTTCTCCAGGACACCCCGGCCACCCTACAGAACCTTTCACCCAAGCCTCATCTTTAGGAGGACAGAAAGGACACTGACTCCAAGCCACAGGCTGTGCAGCCAGGGCCAGACACAGCGAGCTCTAGTGACAACCAGGAAAAGAGCTCAGGACCCTGGTGGTGGCCAGGACCTCAGGGAGAAAACCAAAAGGAGCATCTTCTCTCTGAGGCCACCGGGAGGCAAAGGTGCTCATCACACTGCAGCCCCTCTCTTGTCGCCTTCACTTTCTTCAAGAGACAGGGACGCAGTTGGCCCCTCAACCAAGCCCACAGTGGCCATGGACCCCACCGTGCCTTCAGATCCCAGCAGCCCTCTCTGGATGGGTCTACAGGTCGGCGGGAAACACATACTTCGTGTTCACAGATTTTGATGACTACTTTTGCTATTTGCGTCAATTTGTGATTTCCTAGGGGAATGAGAAAATAGGATTAATTCTACTGGAAACACTGTAACACCCCACCTTGCAATTAGATGTCCCCTGACAACATTTAGCTGGCTTTCCTCCAGCAGCTGACCAAAGTTTCTGCTTTCTAATGTCAGTTCCAATTATCCGCCCTTCAAGACCAACCAGTCTTTGATGCCTCAAGGTCATCTCCAAAACCAAGCAACTGATATGGCTTTCCCAAGTGGTGGAGGTGATGCCCCACTCACTGTCTTGACAGGGTCACAGTGAGAAAAAGTGCTGGCAAAGCTGCTCTCCCACTGTCTTGACAGGGTCACAGTGAGGATGAATGCTGGCAAAGCCATGCTGGTTGGTGGGTAACCGAAACCATGAGACCCTTTTTTATGTAATTGGGACTTTGCATTTTCATGCTTATGTTTCTCACAGGAGGCATAGGTATGTGAAATGCCAAACAAATTAAATTTCAGATGGCTAGAACAGAACAGGTAGTTCATGCCTTGGAGGCTGTTCTACCACCCCTCAGCATATCTAGGACAAAGTAAAAGGCTATTCTTCTATCTTAGTACATTGTGGACAAACCTAATAATGGACAACAATCATCCTCTGAAAAACAAACTCTTTGAGAACTAGTGCACCTTGACTGAAAAACAAATTCTTTGAGAACTAGTGTACCTTGACTGAGAAACAAAGAAATTCTTTGAGAAAGCAGCTCAACCAGTTTTATGAGAATAAATTTAGGAATCAATTAAAATAGGTTTATAAGACACAGTTTTAGAATAATGTTAAAAATATTATTTTATTTAGATTCTTAAGTTTAGAAATTCTTAAGTCTTTAGTTGTATAGGTTTCTGATATGTTTTAAAGATGATTCATAGACTTTAGGATATTTTAAATATAAGATTTAAAGGGACTTTTTTAGATGGGAATTTTAGATTAAAAATAAAGTACAAGTGTACTTTAGGTTAATGATTGGCTAGGAGACTTAGAGTCTGGTTATGTAGTTTGGCATTAGTTAATAAGGAAATAACATATCTTGGGAAAAATAGTAAATCTTGGGAAAATCTGAAGGATGTAAATTGGTGACATGTTTTATTGATGATTCTGTACTTTGATGATTGTATGGCTGGGGGTCATATCCTGGAAGAATGTAGATCGATGTGCTCTCAATCATGGTTAAGGATATGTCATGTCTTGGCAAAGTTTTAAATTATATAATCAATGACGTATTGTGAATCTATAATGATGAGAAAAATTGTAATAAAAAGGGGACCCAGAGAAAGCAGCTTTAGCTCTCTCTCTGAAGATTGCTCAAACGGAACGACTCCTGTCTCATCATTTCGCCGACGCCACTCCTCCTTCAGGACTCCCTGGACCCCGCTGGGGCTGGACCCTGGCACCCAAGATCATGGATTAATATCTGAAAAAGGTTTTGATCTTCTACAGGCTCAAAAGTCCCGGAGAGGAGCCTTACTGTACCTGTCACCCCAGACTGCAGCAACCCAAGAAGGCGCCAGGGACATCACCACGTGGCTGGGCCAGGGGCTTCCAAAGAGTCCTCCAGGAGTCCCAGCAGCAAGCAGGGAAGAGCGTTCAAGATCAATTATCAACTAAGGCAAGGTCAGGTTCTTCCACCAGGACACTCATAACAAAGCAGAGACCTGGACAGGTCTAACCCAAATCCTCACCTTTGCTCTAAAGCAGGGGATGAGGTGGTTAAAAAGTCATGTTTTCTATGACCCTTAGAATATTTTCAGAAGTTTTACATTTGTTTGACAAAGAGATTTCACACACACACACACACACACACACACACACACACACACGTGACCTAGATATCCAACTCCTTAGGTCTGATGACCCTCTAACCAACAAGCCCCAGGAGCTACCAACAGCAGTCTCTTCAAACAACCAGGAGTACCTGCTCCCCTCACCCCACTGGCCATCCCTGTGGCTGCTGGTCTTCTCCTTCACCCTGACCCCACTCACTCTCTCACATGCTCAATGGGCCTCTCTGTGTTCACCGCCCAGTGCCTCCCCTATCTCCTGGCCCTGTGGCTGAGGAGTTGACAATGCAGTATGTGGGCTCCTGCTCAGGGAGCTCCCCTGGAACGCTGGCTGAGGGTCTGTACTTGGCCACTCATTTGCAGGAAATAAGAAGTATACCCACGCTTGGAGGAGTCACCTCTGGGTGCAGAGATCAAGCACATACAAACAGCATCACTCGGGAATCGTGGTGATGCAGGCAGGCCAGTAGAGAGCCCAGGACAGAGACCTCCAATGGCCTGGGGCCTCAGGGAAGGATTCTTAGAGGCCAAGAGGCTGAGTCACAGGGAAGGCCAGGGAGCCAACGGCAGGTGGAAGGTCAGCAGCAGGTACTACCCAACACAAGCACAAGCTGACCTGCAGACCAGGGCACCAGGTGGACAAAACAGGGAGACATGCCCAGCCAGAGGCAGACAGAAAAGAACCTTAAGGAAGGTGCCCAGAGGAAAATCAGTGGAAATTCTCCTTCGTTCTGGCCAGAAGGCTCCATCCTCCAAATCCATGAACACAACCATTAGCACTAGATCCAGCACATCAAGGATGCCGGCAGTGAGCCACAGAGCGCAACAGCCCAGCTTCTGAGTGAACAGTCGGGGGGTTTCACCCCAACACACAAATAACTGTGAAGTTCATGAAATGATGATTCAGTTCCTGGCCTTGGGGAAAAGGCAAATCAAAACCCCTGGTGACATAGGAGACATTCCACATCATGCAAGAATGGCCAGGTCAAAAAGCTAGGCAGGGCCAGGATGTGGGGTGGTTGGACAGCACATGCCCCCCCCCCCCCCGGAGCACACTGACATGAGCCCTGTGCACACACACTGGGACAAGAGTGCTCCTGAAGCTAAGATGGCCCACTTGATGGTCCAGCACCAGACAGCCAAGAGCCACGGACACACGGGCCTAGACTACGGGCACCACAGGAGTCCCTGGCAGCTTCCTCCACAACAACCCAAAGACGGAACCCAAAGATGGAGACCACAGGATCGTCCATCATTAACCAGGGGAAGGGACCGACTGCGGTGTGCTGGCCACGCTAAAGATCACCTGGCAACAACAAAGGCACAATCCTCTGTCACGCCAAATCCCAATGCAAGATGTGTGCCCTGACACTGAGAGCACCCCAACCCGTCCATCTGGAACTCTAGGCCACGGAGGGAGAGCGGAGCTCCAGCAGAAATAGGAGGTGGACTGCAAAGCCTCCACCTGACCTGAGGTGTGGCCCTGCGCCCGTCCAAGTCACTGAACGCGCTCATGAACCTGTGCATTTCCCTGACATTTCTACTTCTGTTCAATTATGGAGTTTGGAGATGATCATCAGAGCGCAAACTACGCATCACGGAGCTGCAGATAACGGCTCACGTCTTACCATGCAAATCGCATTGGCCCGGTTCACACGCCACGGCCATGTGCACACAGTGTCCTGGGTCCCCCAAAACCTGATGCTGGACTCTGCAGCCCGGTTCTTCCGAGGGGCAGCAGAGTGGGCACCAGGCGCAGGGTGCCCTCTCCGGGCGCCACGCGGCCACTCAGCCCCGTTATAAATGATACAGTTGTGCAAGATGCACTTGGCATCAGCTAGGAAAGCCTCCGTGCAGCCGTACATTTTCTTTTTAGCGTTCTGGGAAGAGAAGCCACGGGGCACAGTAAGCAGTGGCTCCACACCCAGCACAACCACCTGCTCCTCACACCATCCTCTCACCACCACTAGGCAAATTGATTAAGGCTCATCCACTCATTTCCCATGATCCTATTATTGTGAGATCTATGACCCTATTTTTAAAAATGCACCACTGAATTTATCACAGGAAGTTGGATTTTCTCATCTTAATGTGTCTGTCATTTGGTAAGAGGTTCCTTCCAAGAAGAGGTCGATTTCTCTATTTGTATTTATTATAAAGACAGGTCTCACATGAGCCTCCTGAAAACTCAAGGAAGCACAAATCACCGTCCCCACTTCACACAACACTATGCTAACAGTATGAAAGATGTATCCTCTTCTTCTTTGGTGGGACTACTAGGGAAGAACCCAGGGGCAGTCTACCACTCAGCCACATCCCCAGTCCTTCTTTTCATTTTTTATATCATTTTGAGTCTGGGTCTCACTAAGTTGCTGAAGCTGGCCTTGAATTTGTGATCCTCCTGCCTCAGCCTCCTGAGTCACTGGGATGTCGGGCATGTACCAACACACCCAGCAATGTGTCCTCTTCATAGATACTTTTCATTACCCATATTGAGATCAGCACAATGGTGGTGTGTGCAATCTAAAGTGTTACAAATATCATTTGCACCATGGAATTTTAGCATGAACTTGGAAAAACACCTTCAGGAATTAACAAAATAGCCTTATTGTCTGAGAAGCTGATTCTTTTTTTTTTTTTTAAAGAGAGTGAGAGAGAGAGGGAGAGAGAGAGAATTTTTTAATATTTATTTTTTAGTTTTCGGCGGACACAACATCTTTGTTTGTATGTGGTGCTGAGGATTGAACCCGGGCCGCACGCATGCCAGGCAAGCGCACTACCGCTTGAGCCACATCCCCAGCCCTGAGAAGCCGATTCTAAGAAACCACATCCTTATTGCTAATCTGGAGATTTCCCAGCTACTTAAATGTTCTCTTCATCCTTCCTGCTGCTCTCATTAGCACCTCCGAAAGAAAGAGAAGAGGACGCAAGGCGTGAATCGATCAAATTGCTAATTCCTAGAAGTATGGCTCTTTCAGGTAGAAGCTGGAATCACTCCCAGAAGAGCAGTGAGCACATCTCCCAGGACCCCCTCAACCCCTGGAAGGATGACACAGAGGAAACAAAATGAGAGGACCAAGAGTTCTTCTCTCCAAATAAAACTGATCTAACTTGGATGTGAGGGGCTGCCTTGGCATCTCCACACCCGGGGCCAACACGGGAGGCTCTGAGATGGAGGCCAACCTTTTCCAGTGTACAAAGGTTCATGGGGTGGATAATATATTCTGTGTAGTCGGGATACTGTTCCAAGGGAATGGGCTTCTAGAATGTATCTGTCTGTAAGAGAAAAGGTATACATGCACAGGCCAGGAAGACCACGCTTCGACCAACACGGGACCAAGAAGCTGAAGAGAGCCTCTCAGAAACTGCCAGGAAGGAGGCCGTAGGCAGTTCCACTGGCCACCATCCCCCCAGGCTGCCTGGATGTTGATAATCCTGGGTCCAGATAAACTGGTTGGGGTTTTGTTATTTGCTTTACTATCAACATACACCCAAGTAGCAGGTTCTGTCCCCTTTCCAGTGAGGCTGAGAGTCCCAACACATCAGGGGTCACTTTAGAGCTAGGCCACACCCTAGAGGGACTCATCACCAAAACTGACTTGAGGGGGAATTGTGTTCATACCTAAAGATGACACATCAGACAAAGTCTTTTGGGTGCCAACAGATGTTTCTGATACAATGGGAAATCTTGACAATGAGATTTCATTCTTGCTTTCAGAGGTCAAAATGCATTCAGTACAAGAAGTGTGCAAAAAGTCTTTACCTTCACCCATTTGCTTAAGCTCTAACTTGACTCAGTTCAAGAAGGCTGGGTGGTATTTTCTTAGCAATTTTTTTTTCTTTTTAAATCCAAAAATTTAATTAAATACCAAATTATACCCAAGCAAAGAATCAGGACAGATTTCATTTTGCAATCACCTATGTTCACTTCAATCCAAAATGAAAGTTTGACCACTGTAAATTTAAAAAAATGCTCCAGAGCAGGGGTATGGATCATAAGAAAGGCACTTGCCTAGCATGTGCCAGGCCCCAAGTTCCAGAATGGAGGTTTCAACAAAATCGGCGACTTTACATCAAACAGAGTGAGAAAGTAAAGATTTCTTCTATTTGTTTTCTTCTATTTGGTTTAAAACTTGACAGAGTTGACAAATCTACATACTCTGACTTTTTGTAAATAGTCATCACATTCAATCACTCCACAGTAAAATAAAATTTTAAAGATTTTTTTCTTTTTTTATGGTTCCAAGGATTGAACCCAGGGCCTCACACATACTAGGCAAGCTCCTTCCCTGGCCCAAGATTTTTGTTTTTTAAGTAAACTAAAACTACTAGCACAGTTTTGCTTCCATCAATTGAGATGTAATTCAAGAGATAAATAGGTAACTAATTCAATATCTAATTGACACACCTTAAATTTCTTCATCATAACAAATTTCAGAATATCTCAAAGCAAAACTTTCATTTGTTTAAAGAAACAAAACCACAGTGGTCACTAAAAGCAGTGAGATACTCGGCTATTGCATATGCACTTGACTTAGAAAGCAAATCAGAAAAGAGGGACCCATCCTTAAGCTTCTTTAGATTCATCTAGAGGGTGACAGAGGCATAATATGTCCATCATATCATCATATTATTTTTGACAGAAGACATTCCTCTGCCATTTTCCTGAAAAGTGTCTTAATAATAACAGACACACCTAGGGTATGGCAGACACTCCCAGCAGCGTGCCATGTGAAGGCACAGCCAAGCCTGGCAGTCTTGCTGTCATACAGTTTCCAAAAGTAGCAAAGGCTGTGCAGCAGGACTCATTTCACAATTGACAGAACTAACCAGATTCTCACCCATTATGGAAATCTCCCTGGTTCCACACCAGACCTCAGTTATAAATAAACAGGGAATTCCCTCCTCTCCCTACAGCGGAATTCCATCCATGCTGAGGGAAGGAGCATACAGCCCTCAGGGCCAAGGGGCTGTGAAGTTCTACTTCTCAACCCATCAGGACTTTAAAGCCCCACTGACTACTGGACCTTGTGTTATTTCCTGACTAAGCTCCTTGGGAACACGGAGAGCTCACTACAGAGAACTCACTGAATGGCACCGTACCTGATGTTTACTTGACAGATTTAAAATGGGGACACACAAGAGAAGTCCAAAGAGCCTGGAGAGGGATCTGAAAAGCAAAGCCGACGAGCAACGCAGAAAGCTGCTAACAAACTAAGTGGAGTCTTATCTTCATTTACGGTTATACTGGCAGACGAATCCTCTTACCCCTGGCTGTTTCATTTTCTGAATGGAAAACTTGAGTAGGTAGGAGAGCTGTTCAATGATGAGCATTGTCATGGCTTTGCTCTGGGTCTCGATGCACTCTGCTACTGTAATCTTCTACGAGTCAAAAATCATACACACACATCTGGTTAGAAAAAAGAGAATCACAGAGCCACTGGTTTATTCTCCTACTTTTTCTTTTCTTTTTTCTTTTTTTTTTTTTAGCATACACATAAAAAGAGATTCCCATCTAAATGTGAATAGCTATTTCCCTTGGCAAGGGCTCCAATCTACCAGACCAAAATATACTGGATCTGTGGGTAGACATTAGAAAGCAACCAGCCCACTGACTACCTTACAAGGAAGTGTCTCCAGCTCAGGGAGACCGCAGGGGGAGGTTGGGGGATATGGGAATCTGGAAAAGCATCCTTATCCCAACCTTGGTTCTCAAGAAGGGGATGTGAATGGGAAGGTGACCGATGCATTTGGGCGAGGGATCTCCTCCCAAGATGAACTTTCATCAGCTGCTTATCTGAAGCCTCTTGAGACTCAGAGCTATCATGCAGGAACGTGGCCCAGCACTGTCTGATGGCAAGAGACAGGGCTCCCTGTAGAAATAACAAGGGGGTGGGAGTGGACTAATAATTAATAGTACTTTATTGTTCATCAGCACTGATGTGAACTCACTTGGGATTCATGGACACTTTTCCAAAGGGCAGAATCTACCTGTCTGTCCACACAGGCAAGAGATGTGATTTCACAAGAAAAAGTCCCATCAAAGAGGAGACAGAGAGAAATTATGGAAAGTGGATTCTGCCATGGGACTGTGATACCATATCTCAGGGATTCAGAAGGCCTATGTCCCAGCAACAACAAAAATAGCATCTGTTCCTAAGTCATAAAATGTTCCTCAGCCATCTGTGAAAGGAGTGTGGATAAGTTTTCTTGCATAATTTGGACTGTTTCCACTCTTCACTTCTCTGGGAACTCTCAGATGTGTCTGGTTGGTTGTGTAGGAGAAGGACCACCCAAGAGTCACTAGGAAGTTAGAAAGGCTGCACGATGCATGCATCTCATCCCTGGCCTACCAGAGCCTGAAGAGCTAGTCTTGCCAGCAGCCTACCTTACCAGGCAACCCTGGAAGAAAATCAGGCTGTGGATCGTGCACACGAAGTCCTGATTGTTTTTGAATTGAAGTTTGTTGCTGGGTTCCACCCAAGGAGAACACTCGGGTTACATGCCCAACTGTCCCTCACTCCCTCACCCCCTGCTCCTACCTCCTGGCTGGCACCACCTGGAAGTGCTACATGAAGCCCTTAGGAAGCCTTTGTTGCATAGGAACTGAGGATCGGACGCTCACCCTGAGGCCAAGGTAAATCAGCTGGAGAATGAGGATAAAATTATTCTGCTTGACAAAGAGATGCCAGAAGAGTCCTCTGACTCTTGTCTATGCACACATGCCACTGGAGCCCACCTAGGGCCTTGAAGGGGACACGTGGTCTCAGGATAAGATGTAAAGGGCCTGACTGGGCACCAGCTGGGACTGGTCCCATCTCTGGGCCCTTCCCACACATGCTGATAATTAACCCCACTGTTTCAGGCAGAGTTTGAAGGAGCTCTCCCTGCAGAGGAAGCCTCCCAGGGGAACGACTACCTGTTCTGCAATGGGATGAAACAAATGGGAACAGTCGCTTAGGATCAAAGGACATTGGTGAAGGTTCCAGGTCTCGCTCTAGGTGTAGCAGAACAAGATCTGGTTCCAAACACAGGCGGGCATGGGTGGACGACACCCAGCTTGTCTCTGTCTCCTTGGAAGAGTGACCAAGGGAACCAGCAGCCATCTTCCAGCTATTTCAGAGGCAGAGTGCCATCCCAGGGTCATCACCAGACTGTCTCTATGCCTGATTTCTTTTCACCTATTTTCCTCTTTTCCCTGCACAGAAGTGGCTGCAGGGACACTATCCGTGACTTGTTTTCTTTTCCACAGAAAACAACTGGGCAGCCCCTCCAGGATTCCCCAGATGCATCTTCATGTGCAATCTGAGACAAATGTGCCTTGGGATCCAAGAGACATTCTACACAAAATGACTTTCAGATGACTCTCTTCTTTTTAGCATTCAAACGAGCCTCCTAGTCCAGAGTGGCCAAGAACAGATGCTGCCTCAGAACCCTGCAAGTCCAGGGACTGGTTAGCTTCAAACAGCTCTTGGCTACCCATGAAACCTACACTGCCTTCACTGTCCCCCTGCTTTGCCCAGGCCATACCCCCTGCCCAGAAGCTTCCCCCAGAGGGCGGCAGGGCCCACCTCCATAAGGTCCTTCTCAAATCTCATGGGGGCCTTCCAGGCCTGGACATTTAAAATGGAATGCCCTGTGGCTCCTGAACTCCCTACTCCCCATCTTCAATTTGCACCTTTCTTCAAACTCATTATTTCTAACTTTATTTTCACTTCTGTCCTTTTCGGTTAAAGAGAAAGTGATCCGTGCCTACTTTTCTGAGCACTCTCCGATCTCCATTAGAAATACTTGTTGCATGAAAGAAAGACTCAGATGGCACGGCCACCACCCAGAACACAGAACCCATACTGGGCATCCCAGGTCAGCGGTGGCTGCTGACCCCATGATGCAGCAGGGCACACCCAAGAGAAGCTGCACAAGAGCGTTTCAGACCATGTGTGTAAACTGTTAACAGTTCAAAAGTTATCGTGTAAGACGTGCATTCCAGAAGAAGAAAGGTAGCAGCAGATGTTGAAGCAATTCAAAGACTCAAGAAGAACCCAGACAATATTCCATATGATCATTTTTCCAAGAGCTGCAGGACCACAGCCAGGGGCAGATGCTGGACCAAAAGGGGGATGGCCAGGACAGAGTGGGTAGGAGGCAAGAAATGTCTCTTTCCCTCTTATCTGGATTACTGGAAAGTTTGTAAGTCAAACGAAGAGAAGAGAGAGGAAACGAAGCAGGTAATGTATTCATTTGTTGGGTACTAACCTCACATTCAGGACAAAACCAGTCCCCCTCTGGTTCCTATGTCAGACTCAGACACTTAATGTGATAAACCCGGGGACAGAGCTCACAGCAAAGGACTTGGCCTTCCTGGTGACAAACCCAGCAGTAGAAATCATTCCATCCATTCTGCGGTACAACATCAACAGGGTCTGTGGTGGTGGCTGCTTCATATAGTAAAATGGACCATATCTTAGTTCTGACTGAAATGTAGGCAAGAAAGACAGGTTTGGTTTCAAAACAAATGTGCATTCTCAACAGGAATTTGAACAAGTACATCAATAACAACACAAGAAAATCATAGCATTTTATATCTGCTAAATAGTCGAGCTGGCTGCGGTTCCTCTAGTGTCCACAACATTAGCAGGTTATTGGATAACTGAGGGTCTTTCCTCCTTCCCATTTTAAAAGGCTACAGACTGAACTCTAGTGTCTCAGAGTCACCAGGCAGCCCTGGCCTATGTAGGTACAAATTTTAACTACCACTAAAAAGCTGCATGACCGGGGCTGGGGATGTGGCTCAAGTGGTAGCGCGCTCGCCTGGCATGCGTGCGGCCCGGGTTCGATCCTCAGCACCACATACAAAACAAAGATGTTGTGTCAGCCGATAACTAAAAAAATAAATATTAAAATTCTCTCTCTCTCTCCCTCTCTCTTTAAAAAAAAAAAAAAAAAAAAAAAAAAGCTGCATGACCTTGGACAGGTCTCCCCCCCTCTGGGCCTCACTTTTCTCATCTGTAAAATGAAGGTGATGTACCTAACGTCACAGAATTATGGGGCTGTGTTCAAATGAGAGGATAGAATGTATGGAATTAACATGGTGCCACCATCACCAAGGTTGTCTCCATGGTTAAGAGCCCAATGTACACAAGTTCACGTTTACAAAGTCAACAGAAGTGTGCGATCTGCCCTGGGAGTCTTCGTACTGTAGGCACTTAGAGAATACAGCAATTGGATTTGAGTGACCAAAAAATGATCTTCCATTTTTAAGGCCATCCCCAAGGCACAAAGTCGTGAACCAACCAGAACCTTCCCCAAGTCACGTCTCTTGAACACTTTAGGGCCCTGGAGTTGCCAGAGAGCCTCAGCCTTCATTACAAACAACACAGAAAGATGAGATGGTGGCAGGTCCAGGGACACCAGACATACAGGAAAGCTATCCTCCAAACACATAAAATCACTCAGAAGAAACTCATTAGGAAAACCACCATCACACTCCAATATGGAATCCTATTTAAATCTATGATCAAGTCCACGGGAAGTATCAAAGAGCCTGGTAACTAGTGGTGTGACTGAGAAAGCTTGGCGCACAATTGTAATTCCAACTCGGGAGGCTGAGGCAGGAGGATCTCAAGTTCAAGGACAGCCTAGGCAATTTAGTGAGACCCTGTCTTGAAAAACTTTTTTTAAAAAGGGCTGGGGCCGGGTGTGGTGGTTCACACCTATAATCCCAGAGTCTCAGGAGGCTGAGGCAGGACAATCACAAGTTCAAAGCCAGGCCAGCAACATAGCAAGGCCCTCGGCGACTACTGAGACCCTGTCTAAAAACATAAAAAGGGGGCTGGGGATATAGCTCAGTGGGTAGAGTATTTGCCTTGCATGCACAAGGCCCTGAGATCAATCCCCAGCACAATCAATCAATCAATCAATCATAAAAAGGGATAGGAATATGGCTCAGGGTTCAGCACCCCTGGGTCCCATCCCCACTAACAAAAAATAACAATGATAATAAAATAGGAAGAGTCTAGTGTGACAGCGAACCTCCCTTACTTGCAACCACATCTACTGTCAAATATAAGCCAGATCTTTTTGGTCTTGTTTTTGTTTCCTTGGTGCTGGGGACTGAGCACAAGCCAGGTAACTGATCCTTCAGCATGAAGTTTCTCTCACACCCCGTCACTATCCCACCCCACTGTCCTGGGTGGCTGTCCCCAGAGGATGGGCGCAGCTGGGCTGGTCCAGTCTCCAGACTCCCTCCTCTCCTGGAGCAGCCCTGGGTGCTGAGAACCAGCTGCCTGATTAATCACCTGTCAATCAGATCCTTTCCTTATCTGCTGCTTGAAAGTGTTACCTGCTCCATAAAAATAATCTGATAACAAATATGGAACACTTTTAGAAGGAAAAGCATTTTCAGCAAAATGAGTTATGATTTTTTTTTATTCCCCACAGGGAAGCAGCCTGAGAGCAGAGCAGGCAGGTTACAACCTGTGATATAATGCAACAGTTACAGGTCCTGAGAGCACATGTTCTTATTCTCTGCCCTTCCACAGGCTGGCATGACAAGAAGAGTGGGAAAGACCCTTTGGTTCACTTCTGGAATCTCTTCATGCACATCAAGAGCCAGCAAACACTTTCTACAAAGAGGTGAGGCCTGGCAGGCCACTCGGTCTCTACTGACAGTGCTCAGCTCTGGCCGTGCAGTGCAGAAACACAGACAATATACCAGTGCAGCCACAGAACTGTGTGCCAATAAAACTTTATAAAAACAGGCTCCTGGGACACAGGCAGAAGTCGCCAACACCTCATCTACATTTACCCAAGAACGGGTGCTCTGGACCTGCATATATGTGGTGGAGGGGAGGTCACAAGTTCAAATGCCTGCAGAGGCCACTCAGGTGGCACAGATGAGTAACAGCACCATGCATCAGCTTTTGTCCTGCATTTGCAAAGGAATGGGGCTGACTGCAAAGCCTGTGAGAGCCACTTAGCCCTGGAACCAGCCGGACCCTAGAGTGAGGAACCCTCACCAGCCTGGACATGAGTGGGATGGTGGGCAGAGCCCAGGCCAACCTGTGGGGGCCTCACCAACTATCCCAGCAGTTAATACGCTGCCTACTTCAAGCAAGGACTGCTGAGAGAAGTGCTAGTTTGTGTTTTTGTGGGTTGAGGTTTTTCTAATTTATTATTTTTTGGTAGTGGGGAGGGAACCCAGGGAACCCACCTATATGGCAGGCAATAGGTCTACCACTGAGCTACATCCCCAGCCCAAAATAAAGTATTTTAAAGGTCTTCTTAAATCCCCACCCTGGGGCCAAGTGTGCTCCACCAGGAGGATCCCAAGTTCAAAGCCAGCCTCAGCAACTTAGCGAGGCCCTAAGCAACTCATGGATACCCTGTCTCTAAATAAAATATTAAAAATGACTGGGGATGATGTGGCTTAATTAAGCATCCCTGGATTCAATCCCCAATACTAAAAATATAATAATATTTTTTTCTTTTAAATTCCCCCTGGGGATACAGCTCAGTAGTAGAGCAAATATTCATCCTTCAGGAGGCCCTGGGTCTGATGAGTACCACCACAGAAAGAAAAAAGTAAAGAAAAAAACAAAAAAACAGAAAGCGTCTGTCTAAAAGTCCTGAACTCCCAATATGTGAAAAAGAGATAAAAAAGTGCTTGCACTTAAACTTGGCTCAGCTCTTGATAATATCAGGTCTCCATCAAAAATGGAAATGCATGGTTTACTTTTTTACAAGGCCAGAATGGCTTTCTTTCAGAACCCTGGAACACAGAGAAAAACCTGGGGGGTGGGGGGAGAAAGAGACATAAGTCAAAAGTCAGAAAACTGTTAATCCTGCCCCCCCACCAGAGGTGGAAGGGTTGAGCAGAGCTGACTTCTTGTGACCCTATAGGGAGGGATGGGGAGTACTGTGCAGGCTGACATTAGCTCAGCCCGACACTAGCTCAGCCCAGCATCCGCAGGGCAGATTCTACTCAGCCCTGGGGTTGCTGGATTCTGCTAAGTGCTTTGGTCTAAATCTTTGTGTCTCCCTCAAAATTCCCAAGTTGGTATCTTCCAAAAGGTGGGGCCTCTGAGCACTGAGAATGGGCCTTATCCAGGAGGATACCAGAGAGGCCCTCACCCTCTACCACAGGACATCCTCTATCACACTTCTATCACAGAACACAACTATGATGGCGCCTGATCTCGGACTCCCAGCCTCCAGAAATTCCTGCTGTTGATAGGTCACCCAGCCCATGGTGCTTTGTCACAGCCAGTCAAACAGCTAAGACAATTATTGTGTATAAGAACCCAGAAGTACAAGCTTTTATTTGAATTCTCATGATCCTCAAAGGTTGGTGACTGCAGAAATCATGACATATTGGTCAAACCAACATATGGGGAAGGGGAGGGTAAGGAACGGTAGGTATCCAGGGGCTGGGGCTGGAGCTCAGCGGTAGAGCTCTTGTCTAGCATGTGCAAGGCACTGGGTTCGATCATCAGTACCACATAAAAATAAGTAAATGAAATAATGGTATTGTGTCCAAGTACTTCTAAAAGAAAAAAAATATTTTAAAAAGTAGGTATCCAGTGTCGTTTCTTGTAAGTTCCCTATGAGGAAAATAGAGATAGCACATGAAGAATATTTGCCCTACTCTGCCAGCATTTAAAAAAAAATGCTGTTAGAAATGACAGGGTCAAAGGTCAGGGACATCTTCTGGTTTCAGTGAAGGTCACTCCATCTTTGCCAACAAAAGTCTCTGGGCCTTTGTGCCTTGGAATTTTGGATCAGAAATGCAAATGTGCAATGGACCTTAGGATGTTCTAGTCCAAAACCCTATTTTAGGACAAACTGAAGCTCAAAGAGAAAGCCACTGATGTGGCCACCTGCTGAGTCCTCCAGATGCCATGAACTGGAAAAATCCTGTGTCCAAGAGGAGCACCTCCCCCATCTGTGGATACTGGAGAGGACAGGAAGTGTGCTCAGGCCCTGTGTCCCATGCCCTGGCCCTGCTGTGTCCATGGCTGAGTGCCTTCTGCAGCCACGAGTTCCCACCCTGTGGCGACATAGCCCTGAACACTCGCTGAGGCTGCTCTGTCTGTAGAGCCAGGATCTGAGGTTGCTAGTCCAAAGCAGGGGATACCAACTTACAGACACATCAGTTGGTCATGAGGTTTCTGTGCCACAGAAACGATCTTCACACAGGGTAAGAAGGCAAAGCAGCAAATACCCGAGTGGATTAGCTTCCAGAGAAAGAACTGTGAGCAAATTCTTAGAGAACAGTAGGGACTCCCACAGTGAGTGAGTGTGGGCGTGCATGGGTATGCATGGGCAGAGGGAGGAGACAGGAAAGGACAGCTTCTGGCTCAGTAAGCCAAACTGGTGGTTTAATTAAGGGCTGAGAGTTATCTGACCACCATTTTCTTTCTCATAGCTCTGAGGTGGCTCCAGGGTGACTGCAGCAGGTCCTCACCAGCTTCTGGGACAGAAGGAGCAATTCAATCTCTATGTTTTCAACTGTAAAATGGTGATGCACATAGCCCTTCCTGGCACAAACATTCAGATTGACATAAATGTTTGCAACAGCAGGTGACATGAGGCAGACTCTGCTTTGGTATCATCACCAACACTTTTTATTTCCCCAAGTAGTTTTTCCAAGTGCTGAAGTAGTTTTTCCAAGTGTTTTTTTTTTTCCTGAAAACACTCGTGGGACCCCCCAGTTTCTCCTCCTCTGATGAGATCCCTAACTGATGAGGCAGCTACCAGCCACAGGCAGCCACGTCACTTTAAACAGAATGAAAAAAAAAACCAAGTTGCTCCCTGACACTGGTTGATTTTGAGGGCTCACGAGCCACACGTGACTGGGTCGACACCAGACATCAGGGTCTGGGACACTGCCATAGAAACAGCCTGCCTTCCAGGTCAAATGTCAAACCATACTCTGGCGATGGAGCCCAGCTGCACTCTTCATTTCTGCTCTTGCCCTGTCCTTTAGCTCCATGAGTCTCCATGACAGCTCCAGGGCCTGAGTAGCAGCACCAGGATGCCCAATTCCATGAACGAGGAAACCAGACCCACGGAGGTCCACGTGCCCACAGTCTCAGGGCCAAGGGCAGAGCTGGCAGTTCACTCTATAATTTTGAGAATGAAAACAGATTTGTGCTGGACACATGCCTCTCCAAGGCCTGGACACTTAATGTGGCTAGGGCTCTTCCCGTGAAGGCAGCAATCTCGTCTAATTCAACCTTCCATCCCCACGGCCCACTCAAGTGCCCGATAATGCACAGAACAGATAAGCAGGTTACCAGGAACCACTGCTCAAGAACCACTTAAGGCCCCGTGACCTCGCAGTCCACACAGGAGTGGACCGGCAGTGAGTCCACAGTGCTCTCATGTTCCCTATTTGGAATGTCTAAGCTGCACCAGAGAATTTTAAAGCCAGAAGGTTCCCTAGATGAGACCCAGGATGGTGAAGAAGTTTTCCCGAGCCTCTGACAATCCTGTCAGCCAAGGGGATGGGGAACCTGTGCTCAGGAGAAGGGGAGGTGACCCTTGGGCCATGCCTCTACTAGGGGCCCACCCCCTTCATTTTACAGATGAGAAAATGAGACTGGCAGGGAGCTGTGTCGCCCAGCACTGGTCAGCAGGGGAAATCCTCAGGCCACCTGGGAAAACAGTCCTAAGAGTATGGAAACATGAAGCCAAGGAGAAGCCCCAGCCCCTCAAAAACAATATCCTCATCTCCTCTGGGTGACTGCTCTGTCCCCAAACAGATCTGAGAACCCACTGGAAACCTCACACAGGCCCCTCTGAGCTGCCCCTTTCTACACATGCAAATGACAGGCAGCGCCAGGGCAGCCTGCTAAACAGATGCCAAGGAACAGAGCACTGCTGCCCACTGGTGGGCCCACTGCCACGCTGCGCCCAGCCGCGGCCTTACCTGCTCCTTGCTCTTGCTGTTCAGTAAGCCGGGCTTCTTTTTCTTTTTAATGGGGCTTGTAGAAGTGTCCTGTGGCGAGTGGCCATTGGAAGAATGTGGGGGGCTGGGGAACTTTCTTTTCTGGGCTGTTCTGTCTGCAGAGCCAGGATCTGAAAGAGACACACAGGACCACACATTTTAAAGCACCAGCATGACCAGGGTCCCACAGGAGAGCGAGTGTGTTATAGTACATTTTTGCCCAAACTCAAGGTCATTTGCAAGTATACTCCTCCTCCGAGAATATACTTGCCCCCCCTTTTATTGTCCAAGGTCAAGGATGTGCATGACTTTTTTTTGGGGGGGAGGTACTATGGATTTAACCCAGGAGCACTTGCCACTGAGCTACATCCCCAACCCTTTTTTAAAATTTTATCTTGAAACAGGGTCTTGTCCAGGCTGACCTTGACCTTGTGATCCTCCTGCCTCAGCCTCCCAATGAACTGGAATTACAGGCAAGAACCACCACACTCCACTCCTACGTGATATTTTTATGAAATCTTGGTTGGTTGCCAAAACAAAAAAAGTTCAGGGCCCACAGGCCGTGATGACACCAGATAAAGTTGAGCAACAATCCCACGCTGGGGTGAGAATGAGCCACCACCTTGCATACTAATCACCATCCCCGACTATGTCCCTGTTAAAAAGGCTGCAACCAAGCTCCTAGGAGGCATCACATAGGCACCCACATTGCTCGCATGCCCAAGAACTTCTTTTCCACACCTATAAAAATGGCCAATAAGGAAACGATGAAAGGCAGGTCACCAAGGCCACACACCAGGGCAACAACAGCACATTGCTCTGTGCAAAAACGGAGTGCTGCTGTGTATGCTCACAGCTGACAAAACAGAATAGGGAAAAATAATGACCCTGCCCACCGGAAAGTTCTCCCGGCTGTCAGCAGTGGGCACTCTGAGACCTTCCTCTCAAGAAATCAATACAAATTACATTCTTATTGATTCTCACCTGAAAAGTACCAGCCCCCCTCTTACCAGACCCCCCTCGTTTCAGCCTCCCTCTCAGTCATAATCTCAGTGTATCCTTCTACCACCATCCATTCCGTCTTCACCTGCAAGGACCAGAGTCTGTCCCATGTCCCAAGGTGACCTCCTGGGTTATAGACAATAGTCGCACAGTTTGGCACAGCTGGCATCCTGGAGAGCAGAAGCTACAGACATAGGAGAGCGGACAGCGCACCCTGCACACCGGGACTGGGACGGGATGTGAGATACAGGAAGATGATGATCCCCAACGATGTTCCTCCTGCAGCTTACCACCGAACAAGTCTCAGCACGCACATCACCCTGCACCACATCTCCTGCCTTCAGGGTCCAACACCACTGAATGCAAGGCCTCCAAGTGGCTCCCTTTGGTTTGGGAGGGCAGGCAGCCTCTAGCAAGTGCACAAGGCCTGACAATGAGTGGACACTCCTGCCTCACCACCAGGCTTCTGAAAGTTCTGAACCAATGATTGGCAAAGGAAATTCAATGCTAACCACAGGTGTTCTGACGGTGAAGAGCCCAGGGTCTGGGGGAGCATCCCACAGACACCAAGTGGAGGCCCAGATAGCCCAAAGGATTACCCCCAAGGCACAGGAGCTACTTAGTGAGAAAGCTAAAATACAGAACCTGGGATAGGCTCCGGGAATAGGGACCATCCCCCAGGGAAAACGGCTTTCCCAGAAGGGTCCGCTCCACTGTCTGATGGGAAAACTCACTTTCTCCACACTGCCTGGCTCCACAGACTTCTCCTGGAGCAGAGCAGGAACAAGAAGATCCTACTGAGCCACCATGTGTTGTGCCCAGAACTGGAAAAATTATGTGTCCATGAAGAGCCAGTCCTCAGACAGAATGGAATGCTCCAGCCCTTTAGAAAAACAGGCAGCCAGGTGCCATGACCCACAACTGTTATCCCCAGTGACTCAGGAGGCTGAGGCAGGAGGATGGCAAGTTCAAGACCAGCCTTCGCAACTTAGTGTGACCCTGTCTCCAAGAAAAAAATTAAAAAGGGACGGGGATGGGCGAGGCCTTGGCATGTTCCCTAGCACTGCAAAACAGAAAGGATCCAAAGGGCACCTCCCCATGAACTAAAATTGCCAAGCTTCGATGCCACATTGTAAAAGCAACATGTATCCAGCACATCAAGGGACCCATAAGGATGTGACTGTACATCTGTGCTTGTGCATCCTCAGAAGACTCCCACATGAACACAAAAGTACAGCAGGGCTCTACATGGGGACAGGTGGCCGCTTTGGAAGGAGACCTGTAGGGAGTGAAGAGAGATTATTTTTCACTGTATACCTCTGCGTATTGTATTCACTATGTGCCTGAATGACTTTATCAAAATAAGGGAAATTAAAAGTATTTATAAAGTTCAGTTACACATTTAAAAAAAGAAAGAAAGAAAGCAGCAGGTGTGCACCAAAGTCCCTGATGAATGAAGGAGGAGGCCCAATTCAGGATAAAAACATCCCAGGTGGATAAAGTTGGGACTGGATTGAGAACCACAGAAGGGGCTTGGGATTTGCACTACTATACACCCCCATATTCTGCTCAAGTGTCAGAGTATACATGTTTAAGAAAGGAGTTTTGAGCCAGGAGTGGTGGTGCACACCTGTTATCCCATTGACTCAGGAGGCTGAGGCAGGAGGAGCACAAGTTTAAAATTAGCCTCCAAACTTTGCAATATCTTGTCTCAAAAAGTAAAAAGGAGATGGGCCCGGTTGCATATGCTTATAATCCTAGTGGCTCAGGAGGCTGAGACAGGAGAATCGAGAGTTCAAAGCCAGCCTCAGCAATGGTGAGGTGAGGCACTAAGCAACTCAGTGAGACCCTGTCTCTAAATAAAACAGGACTGAGCATGTGGCTCAGTGATCAAGTTCCCCCCCAAATTCAATCCCTGGAACCAAAAAATAAAAATAAAAAATAAACAAAAAGATTAAAAAGGGCTGGGGTATAGCTCAGTGGCAAAACACCCCTGGATTCCATCCTAGCCACACAAAACACATACATAGACAGCAATAAGACAAAGGCTTTGGTTGGTGTGTTTTCAAGTGTATCGTGAGAGAAGAAAAGCTCACCAGTGGGAGAGGGAGTGAAGGTTTTCAGTGTTTCTCAAGAGGAGTTTGGAAGGGAAGACTCATCCTCACTGCAAGGACCATCTCAGCACTCTGCCACTCATTTCCATCAGTCCCCAGACACACAGAGTCTGGTGATCGGACCAGCCCAGCCAGTACTCAGATGGCCTCTGGGGTCAGAGCAGCACAAGTTCCCCCTGGCACCCTGTTATCTCTGTGACTGGGGTCCCCTGGGGTGATGGTAACCAGCAGCAGTAGCATCAGCAGCACCTGAGAATACACTAGAAATGACAATTTGGGGGCCCTGCTCTGGATCTACAGGATTAGAAACACTGGGGCAGGTCCCAGCCACTCTTTTCAATGGCCTTCCAGGACTAAGATGCACCCAGTTTGAGATGCTCTGGGTGGTGTGTGTCTGGGGGGACTGTGAGGTCTCGGGCCTGGGGAGGCATCTCCTCCACCTCCCATCACCCTGTGGGGGCTGGTCTGGGGCTCCACAAACAGAGCCAGGCAAGGTGACCAGGCCGGAAAATGAGGCTACATCAAAAAGAACCCTAGGAAGTGTCTTTCCCTCTCAGAGCCTCAGCACCTGGTCTGTAAAGTAGAAAAGGAAGAAAGCAAGGGACCCACGTAGAAGCTCTTCCCTGTAGTCCACCACCAACACAAGGCGTGTCTTGCACACAGACACAACTCCCTGGGCCGAGTGGCCACAGCCTACTCAGGCTTCTCAGAGGTGTCCTAGAGATCAAGACCACAGGGCAAGAACATCTCAATGTCCCTCTGGGACTTCAAAATCCTTTAATTCCATGGGAAAGATTCAGAACAACACTAGAAATCAATATTCCCATCAACAATTTAGAGCGCCCAACGCAGGTTTGCCCAAGTCCACCAGGACACCAAGAGGAAACTGGGGTCCTGAACTGTGGAAGGACGGTTCTGGCCCAGGGTCACCACACTGAAGAGTATCCCAAACTTTCCAGTCTCAGCAGAACATATAAACCCCAATTGTGGGCTGGGGTTGTAGCTCAAGTGTTAGAGCGCTTGCCTAGCATATGTGAGGCCCTGGGTTTGATCCCCAGCATGACATAAAACTAAACCAAGAAAATAAAGGTATTTTATTGATGGACAACTAAACATATTTTTTAAAACATAAATAAATAATTTAAAGAAATTGTCTGAGGTTACAAAGGCCCCGATTCCCCCCAGAGCTAATGAGAGTTGAATGACTGTATCCAAGGGACAGAAATTTAATAGCCTCCAATCAGCAGATACATCTGGCAAGAGCAGGGCCTTCCGTGAAGCCTCCGAGGCAGAAAGCCCAGGAAATGTCTGCCGGACCCCACACCCTTCAGAGGTCGGAGATGGCAGTCAGCTCTGAAGCAAGCCATTGGCTGAGAGCAGGCCTCTGGTGGTGACAAGATGGTGGTAGAAATCTGGCTGTCATCATGGTAATGAAGCCACCACGGGGAGTTTTTCCAAAAGGCTGAGTCAATTTTTTTTTCTCCTTTAATGATTTAATTCTGACGAGGCCGAATTGCTAAGCACATTTCATCCAATAACTTGGAAGGATGACAAACAGCCACTTGGACTGTGGTGTGGGGAAGGGTTCACCTTTGACCTGAAGGGTTTCTTGGTTCTCTTTTGGTCTGGGTTTTTCTAGCCACTTTCTCTGGGTTAGGGGGACCGGTGACTCTATGGGGCTGGCCCACCAGCAATCCTGGGCCCCCACCCGCCCTCAGTGTAGGTCTGGCCTGTGAGGGATCATCTAGGTGAACCGGACCAGGGAGGGGCAGGGTAATGACTCTGGGAAACAGCTTGGCCTGCAACAGGAAGCAGCACAAGTTTCCTGGCTGGTGACACTTCCCTGAGATTTTCAGAATACAGGAAGACTCCTGGGTACCAAGAGCCAGTATGTGATGAGATCCTCCCCAGACCTAACTGGGAGCCACCAGAAATAACCCTGCCCAACCACGCCATGACTTGAGGGAATCCATCCTCCAAGCAGGCCTGGCCTCTGAGCCTTCCTGAGCCAAAGTTATTAACAGCCAAAATTGTCCTTTGTCACATGCAATAAGCACAAGGCACCATTTAAAATGCTTCCCTGTGGTTCCCTCCAGGTCACTTGTCCAAGACGGCACAGCTGCTGAGTGGCAGGCTGGGAATTGAACCCAGTCAGTTGTGCTGGCTCTGAGGCCCATGATGCCAACCCTGGCACCACAGGACCTTGCCCCAGCAGGGCCTCATCCTTGGCTCCGAGCGCGAGGACTTCCTAAGTTAGGGCCCAGGGTTGAACACGTGGCTCTTATTTTGCTTTTGTTTTTGTTTATTCCCCAACAGCTGTGGGGACAGGGAAGGTCCCACAAGGAGTTGCGGAAACTGGGCAAAGGTGGCACACCATTCTCTCCAACGACAGTCGCCCAAGAGCACATTCACCTTCAAATCTTCCAACGGTGGCATCAGGTGGCATCAGAACCTGCCGGGTGTTACAAAAGAGGCTGGGGGCTCCAGGGTCACCTCCCCTCTCTTTCCTGTCTCCACCAAGGCCTCCCAGACAGGCCACGCCAGGCACCTCATCCCCACCCACGCCCAGGGCCTGACTCAGCACTGGATGCTCTCCTGAGTCTCAGAAATGACACATATTACAGGGAATCGTCGCCTCCCTTCAGGGGAAGGGCTGAAGCGCCAAGGCCCAGGCCTCCTGTTTCTGTGGGTGTTAACGTCTGCACAAGCCTGCTGGGGACTGCATGAGAGATAACTGGGAAACGCATGTCCACCACTGCATGTGCACCACTGCAGCAGGGTACCCTGGGCAAACTGGAACAACTGGTCATCCTACAGAGTAGAGGCACCAGGTCATAGATGACAAAGACAGGTGGTCAGAAAACTGCTCGCTGGCATTAACAGCCTCCAGAACATAGTTCTGCTCTCCCCAGCAGTGTGACCATGAGGAAGCGACTCAGCCTCTCTGGGCTGTTCTGTAAGATGGAGATAAGGGGCAGAGTCACCAAAGGAGGAGATGAGTTCATTTTGCTCAGCTTTCAGGAGAAGACTGGGAACAAAGTGAGCTCAACTAAGGAATTATCTCAATCATTGCTCCTTCTCTTCCTCCTCTTCCTCCTCCTCCCCACCACCACCCTGCCCCCAAAGCAGAGCATGCCTTCTCCAAAACACATGTTAAATCAAACAGTTTAAAGTTATCAAAGACACCAGTCCATGTGGAATGCGGAATGAGCCAGAATGGATTTCTGCATTTCAATCAGACCATAAAAATGCAGGATTCCTGGGTAACAGCAGCAGAGGAGGTCAGAGGAGGCCGAAGCAAGGCTCAGACAGCTCTCAGTGACCATGGCCCTCGCACAGCCGACCTCAAATGGGACCACCCGCAGCTGTCATCCCAGAAGCATTGAGGTGGAGCAGGGCTGGTCACTTCCAAAGCAACTGCCCTCCTGGGACATGGAGCAGGGACCCAAGCAGCCTCCCACTGTAGGAACCTTGGGGCCTCTGTGAGGAGCAACTACGGGAAAAAAAAAAAAAAGGCCCGGAATTTCCTCCTGGCAGAGAGCAGGAATCAGGGCAAAGGATGGGGGCAGGGAGTGAAACTGTCCTTAGAGCAAAGAATGTCGAGCCTCCAGAAGCATGTGAGTCCCCACAGACCTGGGGCAGACTCGGCCTCAGAGCCATAGGAACCCATGGGGAACATGACGCCCGCCCCCCTGGGCCTGCCAGGTCAGAGGACAGCGGCCTCCTCCATGGCCCTGGTGGCTCCTCCAGGTCGCCCTCAGTGAAGGGGGCTTCCCACCCAGAACCAGGAGATGGAGTGAAAGGGAAAACAAGGCAATGGGATAAGAGAGTCACTTCCACAGCAACTTGGGCACTGAGACCTAAAGTGAGCACAGGAATCAGGTAGGGCATGCTTACAGGCCATGGAGGAAGCCTGGCTTCTCCGAGGGCCTGGCCTGTCCTTTTCCAAAGACACAGAGGCTTGCTTTACAGATATTCCTGCTTCCAGCTCCTCGGCAGCCTCTCCCAGGGGGAGGAGGAAGAAGCAGAGAACAGGCTGAGTCACCAGTTACCAGGCCAGCCCTGGTCCTGGACACATTAGGTCACCTGGTGGGGCAAGGATACCATCAACTCTCTGAAACCAGGCCATCTGGGGCAGAGGCTTGCCTTCATGTCCCTGAGCATTCGTCTCTGATTTATCACACTCGACAGCAGCACAGCCAAGTTGCAAGTCCTCAGTGCACTGCACCAAAGAGCCATTAATTCAGGTAAAGGTGAATAAACACAAGGAGTCTGAGTTGTTCTGCAGGCCAGGAGTGAGGAGGGGAAGAGGACTGCTGCGGGCAGTTCCTTGTACTTTCAATGTGCTTTCAATTGTCTAAATAATTGCTTCAAATTGCCTTTGAGTTCTGATGCACTTCCTGAAAGGGAAAAGCCCATCCTGGTGCGGGAGGAATGACCCTGCCCCTGCACAGCCTCCCCTGCCCCTGCACAGCCTCCCCGACCCCACACTCGACAGGGCAGAATGGGATCAAAGGGCAGTATGAATGCTTCTACCCAGGGAAGGGGGGTGATTTCCAAATGGCTTCTGTTTTCAGCTCAGCAGCCTGAGCAACCTCACTTCTTGGAGCTGGATCGAGGCCCTAGGGGAGGAAGAGGCGAGAGCACAGGCCAGGCATCTCCTGCTGGAGAACCAACTCAGTGCAATTTACCAAGAGACAGAGCCCAACTTGCTCCAGGAAAGCACTGACCCCCACACTCAGAGGCCAGGCCTCAAGGCCACTCCAACATGGCACATAGAGGGCAGCCAGCCACCTCGGGCAGACCACACAGGCAATGTGGAGGAACCAGTTGCCTCAGGCCATCCCAAAGCCCCTGGCTCTGCTGGCAGAGACCCATCTGCGTGATTCACGTGGCTGCAGGACTCCGTGTCCACCCCCACCGTGCGGCCAGGCTTCTGGGAAGCTCAGGTGCCCCATGCTTTCAAACGGGGCAGTGCAAGCCATGGCGGAATGAGGGCCTGTTCAGAAACAAAAAGGTGATTCTGTGGTGGCTGCAGCTGAAGCCCAGAAGTGGTTCTGTGAGAAGAAAGGGGAAGAAAGGCGCCTCAGAAAGGAGGAGATGAAGATCAAGGAGCTGCTGGGAACCTGGCAGCACTCCGCAGGCCTCTGGAAAGTCCCCTTAATGAAGACAGGAGCATGCTGACCAGGAAGAAGGGATAGCCCTCCACAGCAAATGAAGGGCACCCCTCTGGGGAAGGGAAAATTTCAGATGCAGAACATCACCTACATTTCATGGAGCTGAGGGAGGGAGGGAGGGAGGCGTCCCATCCCCAGGACACCAGTGGGGCGATTCTAAGATGCCCTTCCTACCACCTACAGGCAAGGCACGCTCAGAGCGGGCAGCAGGGCAGCCACTGCAGCATGGCCATGGGAGCCCAAGATAGGATGCACAGCAGTGCCCACCCACGGGGGAGTGGGATGCAGACAGAGCATCATGGGTCGGCCACATGGTGGGATGCAGAGACGCATCTGTGTGCTATCAGGGCATAAAGGCCTCAGAAACCAGGCAGGCAAAAGACCTAGGTGCAGGAGGGGCCAGGCACGCGCCAGGTTTGCCAAGACCTAGGACACTCAGTAAGTGCTTTGCCCCTGAATGCTATGGCACTTTAAGCGGGGGATGGGGACAACAGATTGATGGAACACTCAGGACATGCCAGGTACTCCTACCCTGTATCCCCAGGATCCAGTATACAGCAGGAGCTCAGGGCAGCCCTCCCCCAACCGCACATTCATCTAGGGCCACCTTTAAAGGACTCAGATGTTTAAAACAGTGTGGAACAGAGGTCGTCAACTGGGTCCCTCCAGAGGACACCCAGCAGAAACGTCTGGAGATAATTTTGGTAATTGCCAAACCCCTCAGAAACCCCATTTTATTGATATGATAGACAAAGAGAGGGGCTGCTACTGGCCTGTGGTGGACAGAGACCAGGGACTCTGCCAAACACCCCACAGGACAGCCCCAGGACAGATTGATCAGGTCCATAATGTCCACTGTGCTGAGAAGCCTGGTATCAAGCACCTTCCAGTGAGCCTGCAGGAGGCCTAACCCTGAGTAAACATGCCACCTGCTGTTGCAAATGGCCTGGGCTGAGGACACCAAGCTTTTCACCTGCATTTCAATGGGAAGAAAACAATGGCAACAGTCACTTACAGATAGTCATTGAGCAACTTCCAGATATCCAGGCCACCAGCATCAGGGGAGGGCCTGCCCTCCAGGGAGGACAGCCAGAAACAAATAGCTGCCTCCTGCTGAACACTTACTGGCGGGGGGTGGATTTTCTAAATAAGAATCAACTTATTTCCAACTCACCACAATTTTGCAAGACAGTAGGTTCTCAGAAACCCCATTTATTGATACATTTATTGATACGGTAACTGAGGTCCAGAGAAAAAGAGCCCTATGGTAACATGGCTAGTAAATTGAAAATGACTGACTGCATTCTAGACAAAAAAAAAATTAAAAAAAGAAACATCAGGAATGTGTGATTATGTATGGGAGGAAGGTATAGCAAGTGAAGTACTTCTCTATTTTCTTTTTATACAGGGCTCATACATTTCTCTGCTACTGCTTATTGAGAAGCTACTTTAAGAATCCTCCACCTCCCAGGGTGCAGGGAGTGTGGTGGCTCAGGCCTGATCCCAGGAAATCAGGAGGCTCAGGCAGGAGGACTGCAAATTGGAGGCCAGCCCAGGAAACTTAGCAAGACCCTGTCTCAAAATAAGAATGGCAGGGGTAGAGGGCTTGCCTGAAACATGCAAGACCCTGGGATTGATCCCCAGTGCTGGGAAGAAAGGCAGAGAGTGAGGGAGGCAGTTTAGGATGACAGGTTGGGTGCCTGGCACCTAAAAGGTGCTCAGCAAAGGGTGCTCCTGCCCCACCATAACTTCTGCCTGTTCATTCCAACCTTCTTGGCTGCCACTTTCCAATCCCATGACTATCCAACCACCGGCTTGTCTGCTTGCCTCAACAAGACCAGGGACTGAACGAGGAAGGGCGCATCCTGCTCCAGCTCTCCTCTGAGAGCCTCTTATCAAGAGCTACAGCACCCCCAGTGAGCGGCCCTGTGCCCCTCTGTTTTTCATTCACTCAACTCCAACCTCAGTGGCCCCCTTTCTGCTGCTCAGATAAGCCATTTGCACATGGATGCACCTCCATCTAGAATATTCTCTGCAATCTTTTCCATACTGGTCATCTTCGGCTTTGGGCTCAAATATCAGCTCCCCAGAGAGGCCTTACCTGACCACACTGGCCTCAGCCTCCTCATTGCAGTATCCAGAAGCTGTGGCGTATTTCCTGGGTCGCCGTCCCTCACTTAGGACTATCAAGTTATTTTCTGCCAGGTGCTCGGGAGGGCGAGACAGGAGGATGACAAATTCAAAGCCAGTCTCCACAATTTAGCGAGGCCCAGAGCAACTCAGTGAGACCCTGCTCTAAGTAAAATACCACAAAGGGCTGGGAATGGGGCTCAGTGGTTCAACACACACAGGTACAATCTCTGGGACCAAAAATAAAATAAATAAGTTATTCTCCTCCTTTGCCAGTTCACTGGCTGACTGTGTCTCCTCCTGACTGTGACTTCCATCTCATCATGTCTGTCCTTTGCTGCAGTCCACAGCTGGGCACACAACCTGGCCAGGTGCCCCCAAACATGTCTGGATGACGAGGTTAGGACCAGAGGGGCACCAGCCACCTGGACACTCCAGGTTGTCTTCCCCATCCTTCAGGAAAGTCTTCAGCAAATCCAGAGGAGCAGGAATGTGGAGTCAACAGCCCAAAGGGGACCTGAAAACAGGAAACTCCCCTCTCCACAGGAACAGGGCCATTTGGGCCCATTTCCCCCTAAAAGAAAGAGATTAAGTGAGGATTTATACCCTGAATGTGTCAGGGCTGTGCTCAGACACACCACTGGAAGACAAAATTGGGGGACTTGGGGGATTTCCTGGCCCCCCACTTCCCACTCAGACCACTCTTGGGGAGAGCTATTGTTCTGGAGAATCAGGGGCAGTAAAAATGGGAAGTGACTTTCCCTGGGGAAAACATACTCCCTGCCAGGAGACCACAGGCACCGGAGGACCCAGCCTCTCTGCCCTTTGTCTTAGGGGCCTTTTAAGTCTGAAGCTCTCTGTGGAGACATTTCTCCAGGTCCTCAGCCACTGGAATTCTCAGTTCTACACCTGCACGGTGAAGCCTCCTGCAGCCAGGACAAGGCCAAAGCTGCCTTTCAAACCTGTGCCACCACTGGCACTCAGGCCAGGGGAACCCCCAGCAAGGCCTGAGCCAGAGGTGGTCAACAGAAGCCTCCACAGTTGGACATCACTATTCTAAAATTTTTAAATTGGCAGCTGGGCACAGTGGCACAGGCCTGTGTCCCAGAGATTCAGGCGACTGACGGAGACTGGCCTCAGCATCTTGGCAAGACTCTCAGCAACTTATTGAGACAAAAAGGGTTGGGGACCTGGCTCAGCAGTCAGGCACCCCTGGGTTAGACCCCCCAGTACCCCAGATAATTAATTGATTTGATTTTTAAAAATTGGCAGAAAATAGGGCTAGGGGTGCTGCTCAGTGGTACAACAGCAGCCTAGCACGTGTGAGACCCTGGGGTTCAATCCTCAGCACCACAAAAGAAAACAAGAAAGGAAGAAAAGTAGAAACTAAATTTTAAAAACCAGATGTGAAGTCACCAAATCAGGCCCTGCAGGGTCCCCATTCCACACAGACCACTTGCCATGGCTTCCCCTCAGGTGGTACTGCAGACTCCCTGGTGGCCAGTCTCCACTGTTAACCGCTCACAGGGCAGGGAGAAGATGCAGCCAAGAGGTCAATGAGAAAAAGTGAAGGCCAGAGAAGCAGGACTGGGGGACATGGAGTGGGGGGTTCAGGATCAGCCTCCTAGGATCTGAACAGGTTTGTCTATATATGGGGTGGGGAGTCCAGATACAAGCACACCACTGTTAACAATGGTCACCTGCCAAAAGAGGGGTCTTCGCTTTTTCTCTAAGTGGTTTGACTTGTTGCAAGGAGATCTACACTAATTTTATTGTAATTGGTAAAGGAAAAATCCAACAAAACATTTTTTCCCTTAAAATTAATTTTAGTTCTAGGAAGACACCCTTCATTGAAAAAGGCATATGCTCAGCAACTACTATGAAGTGACCACCCCACAGTCAAGAGATGCAAGGACTGGACCCTGGGGTGCAGGGACAGGAAGCAGGCCTAGCCCCCTGGGTGCAGGGACAGGAAACATACCCAAAGCAGGGAAGGAGGCCAGGAGAGGGCAGCTGGCTCTCTCCACACCCCCTGAGGAACCTCGATGCCGGGGTCTGGCAAAAGGCAGTTGCTCAGGACCTGGGCAAGAAATGCCAACTTGGGAAGATGGGAAGAGAGATCTCATCAAGCAAAATGTCAACTCAACACAAGGCGGAGTATCCACCCGGCAATAGGCCCGGCTGTGTGCGTCCCCTCCAAGCCCAGCTCAGTTCATAATGAGCCCATTCACCTCTGGAGCCACAGAGGAGGGCAGCTGGACAGTGCTTGCTATAATGGAGGCCCTGTTCTGGGTCTCTTCTGCATCTGTGCTGTCCACTATGGCGGCCTCCAGCCCTGCCGCACTGCTGTGCACGTGAAGCGGGCCTAGGACCACTCAGGAAAGAGGTATGGTTTTGCAAACTGTGAATCAAACACACACTGCCATCCTGTGGCTGCCATATTGGGCAGTAGGAGCTTGATACAAAGACCCAGAACAGGCCACGGGCTGGCAGGCAGGCCCCTCCCCCTGGGCCTAGAGGTTTTGGAAGGTGAACTCAAGGCCTAGAGAGGTGGACACGGCCTTGCCTTTCAATCCTCCTTTAGTCTAGGTTGAAACTTCTCAGACCTTCAATGAGCCCAAGAATTTCTGATCAGAACAGATTCCCTTCCTGAGCCATTTAATCACTTTCAAGAGTGATATTGTGTGAATCAAGGGCTCAGGAGGGAGGGCCTGGGTCGCCAGCAATATGGAAGACCAGGGGAAGGTGTCCTCAGAGAGAGGCAGCTGGAAGGAACTGAAGGGCGGCTCAGTAAGGGCGCATCACAGGACCACAGGCAGCCAATCTGCAGAGCCTTGCGGGGCGTCCCCAACACAACAAGGAGTCTGCCTCTGCACCGCCCAATCTGCAGCATCCCTCAGACACAAAGCAGGACACACACCTGGATTTGTGTGTTAGAAAGAGCCCAGCAGAAACAGTATGTCAAGAAGGAAAGCAATCAGAGGGAAGGGGCCATGTCCAACAGTCCCATGTCCCTGGAGGGAAAAGATAAGCCACAAGGTGTAGCACACAGAACAGACACCTGAGCCAGGGAAGTATTTCCAGTCACTGGATTATGCTAGAAACCAAGCCAAAATGATCAAAGTTCCATCCATCAGATAGATAAAGTTCAGTCATTCATTCAAAATAAAGATTCATTGCGCACCACCTACGACAGGCACAGTACTAGTTAAGAGGCAGAACTCTTCCTCTCCTAGAGCTTTAAATGGTGGGGTGGGGAGGCGTGTCAAGGAGAGAAAGGGGAGGAGAGAACTTCCAGGTATGAGCAAAGGCCCTGTGGTCAGCAGTGACTCTTTTAAGGATCTGTAAGGTCGAGTATGAATAAAGAAGAGAGGAATACAGGGAGTAAGGAGGCCAGTGAGGTGGCCAGGAAGATAGACAGGGGGCAGTGCATGAGGATTTGAGGACGGAGATCTTCACCCTAAAAACCAGGAGAGCAGGGGCTGTAGGTCAGTGGTATAGAACTGATTTGCTTTTCTTGACCTAGAACTGCATGGTCCTCAAAGTCCTGTGAGAAGGCGTGTCCAGGATGGAATCGAGGCACACACCGGACAGCAGAGGCGGGGATCAATAAAGGTGTTTCTTCAACTCTGTGAAATGCTGATCTCTAGGTTCCTAGGAGTGCAGGGGGAGGCAGGGGTTCCCAGGAGGTTGAAGGGGACCTTGGGGACCTTACAGCATTGCACTCATTCCCACCACAAGCTATGGCCTTCCCAAATGTACTCCATATGTCACTGGTAAATAATCCACTATATGAGACAGCTTCCAAGGTGCAGACCTGTGGTTCCAACTACTCAGGGTGTCGAGGCAGGAGAATGGCTTTATCCCGAGTTCAAGACCACCCTCAGCAACACAGCAAGATCCCATGTCAAAAAAAAAAAAGAAAAAAATCCACTGTAGCCAAATGAAGTAGAGGTTGAGCATCTCGAGTTCAACAACCCGAAACCCAAGATGCTCTAAAATCTGACACTTTTCGTGCTGATGTGACATCACAAGCAGAAAGTTCCACACCTGGTCTTATGTGACAGGTCAGTCGCAAGAGAGGCCCACTAAAGATACTGCCCAAGATGAGCTACAGGCCACTTGTGGAAGATGCATATGAAACAGTGATGAACTCTGTTAGACTCTGTTTAGACTCGGGTCCCATCCAAGATAACGCAGTATGTACACGCAAATTTTGCAAAATCTGAAGGAAAAAAAAAATCCCAACTCCAAAACACTTCTGGTCCCAAGTAGTTCAGACAAAGGACACTCAACCTGTAACATTACCCAAAACTTCAAGTGAAAAAGTGGCAGGGTCTCTAAAAGCTCTCGGGGGCCATTGGGGTTTGCTCAAGACATTGGGAGGAAGAAAGAGATGGGGCTTATTTTTAAGGATGAAAAGGGCCTATTTCTGACCATAGTCCCTCAGAATAGTAATAGTCCCACAAACAAGTCCCAGGGTCAGGCTTCAAATGTGAAGTAGGCACAGGGTTTCTGCAAGTGAACCCTAAAGCTAAATTAAGTCATTCAGGCATCACCAATGGGGCTCCATGCAGGGAGGGTGGACCATGTCACATCCCAGCTTCTAGTCAGGCATCTTCCATGTTCCGGGATATTTCACATGTTGTTTGGAGAGGAACAATCTGGTGGTTATCTAACTCACAAATACACTCTAGTGCACAGTCCACGGATGGTGCTACTTGGAGAAGTAAAAAAAGGCAAAGTAGACTTGAAATTATGGATGCTCATTTCTTCAAAGAAAAAAATTCTCAGCACTTCTACACGAAGTGTTTACGGTTTCATTTTCTTAAAAGAGTTTCCTTGAAAAATGACAGAAGTTCTCTATCTCAGAGCCATCCTCATAAACAATTCCTTTGTGAGAATCTTAATTTACACACAACAATGAAAATGAGGATCCTGTACTAATTAAGGTCTGGGGCTGGTTAGCAAATTGCTATAATTGTATATTCTCTAGCATCCTGTTTCTGAAAACATCTCCTACCCAGGCAGATCTCAGCAACAACGGTACCATGCAGTATTTTAATATCTCGGGCTTCCGCTGCATCTGTGACTGGTTTCCAAGTGGCTCATTCCCTTGTGCCGGTGACATTACACAGACTTTTTAAAAAATGTTTTCAGCTTTGTCAGCCTGGCAAACACATACCACAATCAGTCCTGTGAATGCATGCATGGCAGGATGGTGCATTGCAGGATGGTGCATGGCAGGACTGTGCCTCCTGTACAGAGACAGGACTCAACCCGCGCCCATCACTCTTCAAGCTTCTAGAGCCAGACCTTCCAGGGGTTTGTCCTGACTCACATATAGGGTGCCCAAAGTCCTGCAAGAACTCTGCTGTGACCAACCCAACACAGGGAATGCAAACTGACAGTCCTCGGCCACTTCCATTTCAAGATGTTTCGTTGAATTCATCCACAGTCTTTGAAAAGCTCGTGCACCTAGACTACATCTCTCCTCTCTCTTTTACCACATTTCTAAACCAGGTAGGCCATATCCCTATGGGTCAACAATGAAATGGACACACCCCCATTCATAGAAGCCCCCAGAATCCCACATGCCACTGACCTACTTGCTGGGCCCTACACGTATTTAACTCAGAACCCTTGGATATGGTCCATGGTTAAGTGAAAGGCTTAAAGCCAAAGATAAAGTCTTACCGCAGTGCTCTTGTCAGCTCATAGAAGCCTCAATTTCCTTCACTACAAAATGGGGACAGCATACCTACACCAAAGCCTTTATCATAGAACCAAATGTGGTCATCTGCAAATTTTTTGTGAGCCTAGTAAGTACTCACAAAACATGAGCCCCACAACCACCCCTGGCATCTATATGACACTTCCTTGGACATGAATGTCCAGTGTCATCTTGAAAACCTGAAAGCTTTGTCTTCTGAGAAGTTAACACTCTGAAAAATGCCAAGACTGGCATAATGGAAAGGGTGACTTGGGACTTGGTTAACAGGTGAGCTCGCTGGGCAGATGGCGCAGATGGAAATCCAGTCAGAGAACCTGGAAGGTTGTAAGGAGCAGATATCGGAGAAGGAGGAAACAATTCCTGGCCAATCACCAGTGTCCAAGGTTCCCAAGTAGAGCACGGCCCAGGACAGTTTTCTAACTGCCAGCAGAGTACTGCTGCCAGCTTCCCCACATGCCAAGGTGGTCCCTTCCACTCCTTTTGAGAACTCTCTCTTCCCTGGAGGGGATGGTGTTGATGGGCCCCTTCCCCAACCAAAGGACAAACACATGACACATAGAATCTGTTTGTTCCTGAGAGGCCACAGACTGATTCCACTCCCCAGAGCTACCTGGACTACTGGCCTTCCTGGGAGCCCACTTACCATCTTCCTATCCAAATGAATGAGAGCTGTCTTCCACGGCTCATAACCAAAGAACACAGATGGGAAGTGTCATGTGGGACCAAAGCACTGACTTTCCCAAACAGAAAAGCTGGCTGGAGGAGTAGCCAGCATTCACTGAGTCAGGAGCCCTGTGCCGCGGACTCGGAGGTAACTGGAGCTAAAGAGCGATCAGGCTCCAAAGCCATCCTGTCCACTTTTACAAATGTCCCACTGGCTAAATATGGTGGTGCACACCTGAAGTCCCCACTGTTCAGGAAGCTGAGGGAAGGGATCCCCAGTTCAAAGCCAGCCTCAGCCACTTAGTGTAGTATAGCTCTAAGCAGCTCAGTGAGACCCTGTCTCTAAATAAAATACCAAGAGCTCAGTGGGTAAGCAACCCTGGGTTCAATCCCTGGTACAGAAAAAAACAAATGACACCTTTGTGCACACAGACTTGGTTCTTGAAGTCTCAGCAACCCAGTCAAGCCCAGGTCACTACATGTGTCACTACCACACCTGGTGCCAGTGGCTCTGTGAGAAAGGTGTCAAGGACACAAAAACCACCACCACAGCCACCCTTCCCAGGAAAGAGCACTCAGCTCCGCCCAAGGACAGCCTCCAAGAAATGCCCAGTAAAGAAGAAGGTTGCCCTCAAAACAAGGTGAGCCCCTCCAGGGACTCCTCACCAAAGAAAGGTACAGAGCACCTGGGAGCTCATCCCAAACAGCGGCAGAGCAGCTCTCTCCCATTGCCGTAGGGGCCACAGGACAGGCAGGTGTAGGGTGGTGCCAAGGGTCGGGGTCTAGACAGAGGTCCCAAGCCCTCTGCGGGGCCACCCTACATGATCCTTCCCTATTGAGCAGGGGTCAGTCTGGATACTGTTTTCACATCTCCCTGCACACCCTCTTCCCAGAGGCTGAAGATGCGGGGAGAACAGAACAGTGAGGAGGACCTGCCCTGGCGGCCCACCTGGACATGCCGGCCTCTGCAAGCCTGTTCCAAAGGTGGCCAGCCCCTCGGCCCTCACCACGGCCCAGCTTCACTCTGAGCACTCAACAGGTGGGCAATTTCACCTCAGCACTAACCCTATATCCTTGTTATCCCCAGGTGGGGAAACTGAGCCACAAAGAATAAATACTGAACTAGAGAGGAGGCAACCCAGAACCAGGGAATCTGGCTGGAGGAGTTTGGCTTTTGAAACCTCTGCAGTTCCTGACCCCCAAAGGGAGAGGAGGAGTGAAGGCCCAGGCCCTTCTAAAAAAGGCATCCGCATTCTGGCACAAAAACCAACAAATACATTATGAGAGCAATAATGCTGATAATGCTCAATTATCTTGACCTGAGTCATAGCCCCAAGTGTTCGCTCGGTCATTCGTCAAGCTGTATGTCACAGATCAGGTTAACTGTGCACCAGGACATGGTACACCAAGGGCAGACAGCAGGAGCCACCTTTCTCACTGCTGAAGGGGGAGATTTCATTTAAGGGGACGAGGCCAGAGCTGATCCATGCAGGAATAGGAAAGCATGGAGTCAAGTGCAGGATCTCATGATCTCTCATTTAGCTAACACAGATGGGTACATGCAGGAGTATGGACAGACAGGTGCCTATGCCCTGGTGACCACACAGGTAAATGTTTCCCTGCTGTCAATCAGAGAACCTAGAAGCACAGACATCCAGGAACCCTGAGCTTGCCCAGCACACAGATCTTGATTTCTTTTTCTTTTTGGTACTGAGATTGAACCCAGGGCCTTGTGCATGTGAGGCAAGCACTCTACCAACTAAGCTATGTCCCCATCCCCAGATCTTGATTTCTAATACCATTCTCCAATTAAGAAAAAAAGAAAAAGAAAAAAACAGATCTAGGTGAGGTGGCGTATGCCGTAATTCCAGCTACTCAAGCAGCTGAGGCAGGAGGATCTCAAGTTCAAGGCCAGCCTCCACTAGTTAGTGAGACTCTATCTTAAAATAAAAAATAAAAAGGAATATGGATGTAGCTCAGTGGTAGAGGGGTCCTGGGTTCAATCCCCAGTTATGGGGTAGGGGGATTCAACTTCCAAAATGGGAACAATGTGCAATAAAATAGATAATTAGCATTGTATTACAACGCAAAGTATAAACCAATTATCCTTAAATTCACACTCACATGAATGATTAAATAAACAAATAAACAGGGCAGAAGAAACAAAATGTCCCACACAGAAAAGCTCCAAATAATTTCCTGAGATCCTCTGCCCTCAGGAGGTGGAGTGGGCCTCCCACTCTAGGTGTGGCTGGGGCCATGCGACCTCATTTCAAAGGACACCATATGAACAGCAAAGGAACTGTCACCAAGGCCAGGTGGCCAAGGTCAACATCAGCACTGATGTAAGTCACTGATAACAAGCACCCTTAATGTGACGGAAATGGCACTATACCTCGGTGGTTCTTTCCCCAAAAACCCATCATGCCAATCCTGAGGTTAGCAACTTGCTATCCATCCTGAGACGTGCCACATGAACCCAGGCGAGGGGCAACCTACCAAACACCTGGCCTACACCTCAAAACTGTCAAGGTCATTGAAAACAAAGCTGAAAACTTGTCATAGCCAGGAGTCTGAGGAGATAAGACAACCAGGTATGGTGGATGGGAGCTTGGAAAAGAAAGGGGCCTCAGTGGCTAAACTAAGGAAATCTGAACACAGCAAAGGCTTTGTTGGTAATGACATGCCACCCCAACTCGGATTCTGACAAATGCTTCACACCCAGGATGTTAGGAGCGGGGTGGGGTGGGCACACAAGTCGGGTGACATGGGAATTCTCAGCACTGTCTTCACAACTTTTCTGGAAATCTGAAGAGACTCTAAAACGCAAAAAGTTTATTTCAAAAAACAACAGAAAATGATGGAACGACTCCTTCAGACCAGGCAGTCAAGAAAAGTCACTCTCGGGGACAAATTCAAGCAACAAGACATAGTCAGCCAGGTCCTAGGGCAGCGTGTTCCAGACAGAGGGCACACAAGCCCCAAGGAGGGCACAGAAGGAGGCCAGAGAGCTAGAGTGGAGTCGGGAGAAATGGCCCAAGGAGAATAGGATGTCACAAGAGGAAGGGAGCAAGGCCATCCCAGGAGGCAGGGCACAGGGACTTCAGACTGAAACGGAGTGTGCTGGCAGGTCGGTGGAGGGGCCAGAAAAAAAGAGACACTTTTTAACATCCTCCTAGCTCCAGCAGGGAGAGGCCATGGTCACCTGAAGCAGTCACTCAGGCAGCAGAGGGGCTTCCACTTGATGACAAGTCAGGAGCACCCAGGCGTGAGATGAAGAGAAGAGGTCTCCACACTTACAGGACCAGAAGAGGCATCTCCACAGGTAGATGAGGCCTGAGCAGGGCAGCACCCTGATCTAGATGGTGATCCCTGACTGTCACTGTGAGGGTCCATGGGCCACTACAGGCACATCCAGGATGGAGGCACCTCCTTGATGCCAGTCTCAGTTCAGTCCTACTGTGCTGCTGACCACCCAGGAGACCCCACCATCTGGAGTCTCAGGTTCCTCATCTGCAAGGGGAAATAACAGCTCCCACCTCAGAAGAGAACTGGTGGCTGAGCACAAAGGCGCTCAACTACAACACCAGCCTCCCGGGAAGCTGAGGTAGGAAGGTCACAAGCTCAAACTTAACAAGACCCTGTCTCAAAAAAAAAAAAAAATCAGCTGGGCACAGTGGCGCACACCTGAAATCCCAATAGCTTGGGAGGCTGAGGCAAGAGGATTACAAGTTCAAAGCCAGCTTCAGCAACTTAATGAGACCCTAAGCAACTCAGGGAGACCCTGTCTCTAAATAAAATATTAAAAAGAGCTGGGGATGTGGCTTAGTAATTCAGCACCCCTGATTTAATCCCCAATACAAAAAAATAATTAATTAATTAGAAACCAAAGGGGATGCAGTGAGGCTCAGTGGCAAGGCACCTGCCACTGCACCACAAAGACAAAATATTAGAGGAATTCATCAAGAGAAGGTATAGCCAAGCCTTCATAAGCACTTCATAGACACAGTGCCATTTTTATAGTTGTGGGGGAAGAAGGAGCCTTAGTTTCAAACTCAGCACCCCTTTCACAATAAGAAAAGAGCAGGTTAGACACAGACAGCAAGCAGAAGAGCAAGGACAAAGGCCACCACACCTCTCTAGGCTCACTGCACCCAGCCTCAAGCAGGTGAGGGGCACAACTGTCTCCAAACACAGCTCTGGGAAGGCACTTCCACTGCATGAGGCACTCCGTGACTATCCCCAACAATGGAACCCAATGGCCCTGCATGGGAAGAATTTGTGACCTCTCCCTACTCCCCAGCACTGGCCACCAGCCAGCCAGCCCAGCCTTGCTGGTGATCTGAGCCTCAGCTGGGCCCAAATGCCATGCTGACTTATCATCACAGTCACTAGGGAGGCTGAGGCAGGAGGATCGCCAAGTTCAAGGCCAACATGGGCAGCTTAGCAAATATCCTGTTCCAAAATAAAAAGAGCTGGGTGTGCAGCTCAGTGGTCAAGTGCTTGTCTACCATGCACAAGGCCCTGGTCACACCCCAGTACTGCAAAAAATGAGTAAATAAGTGTATGTGTGTGTATGTGTGTGTGTGTGTGTGTGAGAGAGAGAGAGAGAGACAGACAGACAGACAGACAGACAGACAGACATGCTGCTTTATAAAAATCCTCAAAACATTTTTGTTGTTGTTGTTGTTTCAGGAGCCTTTAGGGAGTCACTTGCTGTGATCCTCTAGCCAGATGAGAATGTCTTTCTGGAATAATCTGTAAGTGCCCTCTCTGCAGCCCCTCCCACCTCCCTGCACGAAGAGCACACACTCAGGGAGGTGCTAAAGGAATAAAAACACTGGTACAGCCATTAAGTTTAGGGACAAGCATTTTCATCAACCAGACATGAAAAGGACTCAACAGCTCACTTCTAAAAGCACAATGAGGAAGAAGTGAGGACCTGCTCCGTCTGCAGAGGCCTGTGAGTCTCACAGACTAGCCGAGGAGTACCAATCCCTCAGCCACCGGCGGAGGAGTCTGCTCACACCCTGAGCAAACAAACTGGATGTGCCCTAATGTGCCATGATTTGCCCTAAATGAAAACACTTCCCCCAGCATTCCAGAAAGCCCAGATCTTTCTTCTCATCTCTGACCCAAGACCTCCATTTCCCAAGGCACCAGGCCAAATTCATCCCACTTCTGAGATCCCAAAGAGGCCTTGTAATGGTCTGGGGAAGCATTGGAGGAAGAGACCACCAAGAGACTGACTTTATGCAATAAGCAAGACGGAGTTTATTAGGATCTGATTCAGCGTGCCGAGGCTCTAGGCAGGCTCACTCAAAAAGGGAGAGCAGCCCAGAGCCCAGAGCAGAGGTCAAGCAGTGCTTAAGTACACTTTTTGGAGGGGGTGGGGGCTTTGCATACATCAGAACAAATCATCATGAGGCACGGGAAAATTGAACAACAACTCTGAGACCTGATTAGTACATTCATTGGTGGGAACAGTCTGGGCAGGGGTGATTGGTCACTTCTAAGCGGGGTACACATTCAAACTGATTGGTTTTGGGGCCTGGATGCCTACGTGCCAGGCTACTCAGAGTCCCAAGTTACTACACAACCAGGGAGTTTATGAAGATATTTACTGGGCAGTTCGGATATTGTCCTAACAGCTACAGGGATTACAGGTCTTGGGGGTAGCAGGGGAACTTAACAATACTTGGTCTTTTACTCTTTAACCCAAGCCTCGAAGCTTCACAATGCCTGGTCTTTTACACTTTAACTCAGACTTTGCGGCTTAGAATCAGCTTAGAAATTTTACCTTTACAGCCTGTTGCTAAAATCAGGAAGCCAGCAGCAGCTGCCCATCTCCAGGCCCAACACATGCCCAAACCTAATGTTGGGACAATTCCTGACAAGTAGGTACGCCTATGCATACATGCAGGGGAAAGGTAATAAAAAGATTTCTCCAGAAGTTAGGTTCAGCCATTAAAGAGTCCACATTTCACAATTCACAGACTGTCGCAATGCCAGCTAAGAGGGCCACCCTTCATGGCTCCCCAACAATAAAAATTTTGAAACCCCTATTCCTTCCTTTGTGCAGAAATAGATAATGCAAAAATTTTTACTCACCTTTGGAGCAAGTAGAAATATCCATGCCCTCTACCACCTCTTATTCTGTTTTTATTTCCTCTTCAGCTAAGCTGAAATAGAGCAAATTATGTTCATGTTTAGTAGGAATAGAACCTGCCTGGGGGCAGCCACTGAGAACCCTAGCCACAGCCAACTGGTAAGACAAGCCCCCATCCTTCTCCACTATAGGGGAAAGAACAAACCTGATTGCACAGTGTTAAGATTCCTAAAGGACTTCTTTAAAACACTAGATGGTTCTTTAAGTCAAATTACTATTCCAATTGTAATGCTATTGTGTATGCAAAAAAGCAAATCTTTTTGGATACACAATTACAACCTACCCCTTTGGGCTCATGAGAATCCAGCCTTCAGATAAACAAGCTTCTCACTGCCAGCACTGGGTTCAAAGTCAGGCAGTGGGAAGGGTTTGCAGAGTTCCCAGAGTTAGTTCTCATCTCTAAACTCTGCAGTGAGTATTTCCCAGACCACAAAGACCCAGAAGAAGGGTTTGAGGCACTAGAACTTTCCACTCTGCCACCACTCAGAATGCCATTCCATCAGACCACAGTTCCACAAGAAGCAAGAGGTGCATCGCCAACTGACAGGGCTGGAATCTTCTATTGGGAAGACGCAAGCCAGGGCAGGAAGAAGGCTAGAGAAGAACATCCTGTCTGTGTCGGGCAGTGTGAGACAGTGACAAGGCAAAAAAGAGTCCAGAAAGGTGACCTGGGTCTGGAACCCCAGTGTAGGATGAAGACGTGTTTAGAAGAGCCCCAGGTTTGCTGGGCGGAGAGATCAGGATGGGCGGCAGACAGAAAGGAAAAGATGATAGCTCAGGATTAAATCACAGGAGCTTCGGGCCTCTACTAACTAGTTCCAGCAGAGCAGGAGGAGGAGGCTGGTCTGGGTTTAAATCAGGATATTAACACATTTAGCATTCCAATATTGGACCCCATTAACAATTTAATTTACACAGCATCTGTAGAGAAGCCAGTGACACAAATCCCCAAAGAAATAACTGACATGTTGCCACAAATGGTTTTCGTCAGAAGAGAGCAGCCTGCTAAATTTAAATACCTCACTAACATACAATAACACAACGGTCATCAGTGCCTAAGCTCTTTATGCAGGATTCTTAAAATGGCATCTGGCAACATTGCCTCATTCCTGGATTTAGCTAAAATGGTAGCAGTTTGTTCAATAGCTGAGCCTGTATCTAAGCAGCCCTGCTAGTTTCAAAGCCACCTTCCTAAATATCAGAACAAGGAAAAGCTCGACCAAAGGACACCAACAACCCAACGTTTAGAAGCTTAAAAAAAAAAAAAAAAAAAAAAAAAAGAACCTGCAATGACAGGGAGAGAGAGTTTGTGAAGTCGCAGGTTCCTGAGGAAAAGTCTTCCTTTTTAGATTCTGAGCCTTCAACAGGAGGCTCTGGGATGGGGCCTTCTTGCCCTGGAACTAGGTGAGTGGAAGGTTAGGAATCACACTGGCAGACAGACAGGTGTCTGTGCAAACAGGAAATGTTCTCAGGGAGCAGGCTGAGGGTAGGGGTGGGGTGGGTGTGGGAAGAAGCCCACTGCCCCTTCTCAGTGCAGGGCGGCCAGCTCTGCATCAATCCTGCAAGTTAGGTAAAATGAAAGTGCTTCTGGAACAGAAGGCATCTGGAGAGCTAAACTGGGGGGCTGCACCCCAGGCTGAGGCCAAGGTAAAATTAAAGGCTGTTTATAAGCCTGAAATCCACCACTATCCACCCAGCCCTCTGCAGAGCCACCCCTAAGACGTTAACATCAAGGAAAGACAACCCCAGTCTGCAAAAGAGAAACCCCAAGTCCCACGTTCCCCTCTCCAAGGAATAGGATACTCACAAATTAGGTTTTTGTCCACCCCCAACAGGGCCCTGAGAATGAACAATAGGTTTTTCAAAACCAATTTTCAGAGGCCAAACTAATTGCCTCATGGTGGATAATGTCATTTACTGTTAAGGTCTGAGAATTGGCCTCAGGATTTCTCCAGAGCTGGGAATGAGGAGTTTCAAGGTGAGTGCTTTTTTGCTCCAGGGGAGAAAGAGGGCACAGAGTCCAGGGCCAAGCCAGGGTGAGGACGGGCACTGGCTCAGTGCCGCCGGTAGGTAGGTTACCGTGATGGGGAGGGCCAGCCTGGCAGACTCAGGCTGCAAAGCTGGTGTGATCACTGCCTGCTTGTTTGTCTGTAAGGAGAGCAGGGGGGAAGGGCAGCCCTAGTGCAGCAATCTGAGACCAAGGGTGGATCCTTACTTGTTTGTGCATTTTAAGAACAACTTGAGGCCTCCAAACAGGCCGTCTTTCAGGTCTCTGCTGCAGGGTGGGGAAGGCCCCATTGAATGCATCTTTCTTTTCAAGGTCAACAAGAGGCAAAACAAGATCCAGGGCTGACAAATGTTTGGCTGCCTCTGCCAGAGGAGAGAAGGGGAGAGAAGGCTAAAGAAACAAAGAAGGTCACCCATTGGAAGTGGCTGGTCCTTCCAAAACCGCCCCCCTGCCTGCAGGTTTTGCTAGGTTACTGTCACCCAGCTTTCTAAAGAGTGACTCAGTCTTCTAAGATCCTTACTGGCTTTCCCAGGGAAAGAAAAGGGGGATGTTTTGTTTAAAAAAAAAGGGGTTACAAGAAAGAAAGAAAAATAACTTTTGTTTTAATCCCTAATTTATAACCAAAAGGCCCTCATTGTTTCTTTCGTTCTGACTCAAATCTTTGAGCTGTTAATTATAAAAGAAGCTGGACTTGGCTCCAATGGCCTCACTATGTTTATGCTCAGCAATTAGAAAAACTCTGAAGAAAGTTTACTGAGCGATTATATATAATTAATTCCTAGTTACAGACTGAGCACTGACCATTTTCTGGAGCTAATAAAAGGTGTTGCTTCCCCCTCCCCCTCCCCCACGTGTATACCACTTAATTTCCCAAAGCAGAAAGTGCATCCATCCTGGAGGGTCTTAGAGGAAAAAAAAGGAATCAAAAGCTCCAGTGTGTCTGTGTTTGTTCCTTGCAGCTCTCATCCTCTTTGGGGACCGAGAAGGCAGAAGAAAAATGGAAAACCGCCCATCATTCTGTTCCTCCCTCTGCAATTTACCAATGTGGCAGAAGAATATTCTACCTTGATGAGAGAAGCAAGGGGGGAGGAAGGGGAATGCCTGAGGAATGGAATGTAGGACTCTTCAGCCTGGGGAGCCGCTTTTCTTGAAAGGAACAAAGATGGTAGTAGAAATTTCCAGAACACCCCTTCTCAGTCCGGCCACTGCAATTGTCAATCTTTAACCTTTCCTCCCAGTCTATTGGTTCAAGAGCAAGAGAGAGGAAGCCCACCCCAGCACCACAACAATACAACCCAACAACTGGATAAGGATTGCTGTCAGGATTCACTGGTGTCTCTACCTCATCTTGCTGCAATGCAGAAATTCCTTCCCTTTAGGAACTGGGAAAAAAGGGCTACTTTGAAAAGCAATTAACTTTTTACTGACCCATGCTTGATGATGGCCACTGTACCTGAGGAAAAGTGACCAGCTTGATCCAGGGGCTGGGAAGGTACTGGGGCAGCACACTTGAAAACAGATCTTAGCTTTCCAAACCTGTGGGAGCCATTTTAATGCAAGCTTTTAGAGGACAAATGCTCTGCCCTTAAGTCTCCTTGCAGCCCAACAAACACAGTATTATGCAAACACTGAAGGCACCAAACCAGACGTCTTATGATTAGATATTGCTTCTAGGGAGACCACGAGAAGCTCAATATGAAATTTCCATTTAGAACAAGGAGATAAGAACAAAGAAAATAGCTAAGTGTCTGAACTTAAGTTGGTGGGGGAGGGCTGTTCCATATAAAATATCACCACCCTCTGCACTTTGACTCTAAGATGCTGTCCCACCTTAGACTTCAACTTAGAATCTGGGGCATTTCTCCTTATTCAATGCACCTTCATCCAAAGGGTGTCAAAAGTTGGGTGGCTGGACACTGCTTTAAAAAGAAAAAATGATTAACTGACTTCATCAAGTTGGCATAACACAGATACTGAATATATTTCTAGCACTTAAAATCCTGCTGAATTGGTCTCCCAGGTGGAAATGTATGGAATGAATTTCCAAGGGAATTCTAAAGGTAATGCTAAGCAAAAGTTGACTTTTTTTTTTCCACTTTTAAATTCTAGCTACAGCATCCAGAGATCAGGGGTAAAGTAGAAAAAGACAAATAAAGCCAAGTCAGGCCAGTATGCTTACAGATGTGTGGGTCAGGCGTGGACAAAGGCCAACTCTGTTGGTTAGTTGAGTCCTGAATGAAATCAAGTTTGGTGGTGGATGGGATTTTGCACTACTTTAAGTAACCCTAAAACTAAGTACTGACACCCCCACCCCCACATGCACACCACCAGTTAGCTCCCTGCCCCCCATGTTTGTAGGGCTCTGTGACTCTAAGAACAAGCTGTTGCATTAACTAACAACAAGCAGACCTCCTACCCAGAGTCCTAAGATCCAAACAAACCCAGTTAAAGGTGTGGAAGCAAGTGACAATGCCCTGAACATTTCTCCCCTGGCTGAGGGTAAAAAGGAAGTGAAATCTTCCCTCCTAGAGGCAGGTTATCAGGAAAAACAGTGGATTCAAACAGTCACCTGAACTCCAGACTCTTTTTAAAAGCTCTTATTTTGTTCCTGCTAATGAAGCCCCCAGCTGCTGTAGCCAAGACCCCTTCTTCCAAATAGACACCAAATGTTCACAAAAACTCTGGCTACATGGTCACAGAGGAAATGGATTGCTTTACTTATCCAACAAATGTTCAAATAACTGTCTCATTTTTCCAGTTAGGTAGACAGAACAGCCTGGCAGATTTGGGACTTAATCAAAAAATGAAATTGTTTTTAACAGTTACATGGTATTATTAAAAACTCACACCAGCACCACAACAATACAACCCAACAACTGGATAGGGAATGCTTTCAGGAGCCACAAACATGATTTTATTTCCTCTGCACTCTATCACACAGGAGCACAGAGGATGATACAATGTTTAAAACAATAGCCATTTGAAGGAAGATAAAATTAGATCCATATCTTACATCAACCATATAAATAAGTTTCAAATAAATTAGGGATCTGAATTAAAAAAAAATAAAATAAAACACTATAAATACAAGAAGCAGCCATGGAGTAAATTTTTCTTTAAACTTAGTGTAGAAAAAGCTTTCTAAGGATGATTCAAAATCCAGAATCAACAAAAAGCAAGACTGATAAATTTCATTATATAAATGTCTTTGAATGCTTTGTATAACAATACCACTATAATGAAAAATCAAAAAGCAACTGACAGAGACAAAAGATTCACAACATAGATGGCACAAAGGGATAATAATGCTAATATATGAAGAAATAATCTAAGTAAGTATGAAAGATAATGTTGTGATAGGCAACTTGGAGGCTAAAGAAAAAATAACTTTTTTATACATGCTTTTAATCCAAAGAATAAAATAAATATCCATATGTTCATAATGATATAATAAATAATCAAATAAATAAATGAGGGAAAAGCAAGAGCTCTTTCACACAAGTTCCAATTGATAAACATAGAAGGAAAGAAAAAATACAGAATTACCATTAGATAAACATCACAGTAATAATTCTTGAAGGCAAGATCCACCAATGGATACTAAAATTACTGGGCAATATTTTGAAGAGAAATAGTGTTTGCATAGTCTGGAAGTATGTCACCCAAGATACTTGTCAATTGCAATAATTTTATAGGGGAGAGAATGGTCAGACACCAACTTAATCAACTGAGAAAGGTAAACATGACCAGCAATAAGACGTCAATATCATGAACTCAATACGACACACTGAGAAAGTTATAATATCATTCTCGTAGTATTATCACCAAAAACAAACAGCCTCAATCTAATCATGAGAAAATATCAGACACATCCCAATAGAATGGCATTCTACAAAGTAAGGGAGCAGTATTCATCAAAAGTGTGACTGTCACAAAAGATGAGGAAAGACTGAGAAACTATTACAGGCTGGAATAGAAAAAGGAGAAATAAAACTAAATGTTATATGAAATTGTCCTGTGCCTCTACTATTTAAAAAGAACATTAATGGAAAAATTGGTGAAGTTCATAGAAGGCATGTAGTTTAGTTTCCAAAGTTACCAATGTTAACATAGTGTTCTTAAACATTATATTATGGCTAAGACATTAGTCTTAAGGGACATACAGTAAGGAATAGGAGGTAATTCTGTAATATTTTCATCTATTTTACAGCTCTAAAACTGGTTTAAAAAAATTTAAAAAAAAATCCTAATAGGAAGTAGAGAAGACTGTTAGGTCTCATGATGTTAGGAATCCCCAGTAGGGGTGGTTTCCCAGTCCTTAAAACTCTGGGGCCTTTTTTGCCTATGTTTATATAAAAAGCTTCAGTGTGGGTCTGCTAGTAAGTTGAGAAACATAGCCTCTACTCTAGTGATGAGGATGACATAATTACTGAGTTTCAGGGCTCCCTTACCATCCTGCCTCCTCACTGACCTTGAATAATAATAAGAACCTAATAATCAGTTACTAAATCATAATGAATGACCATCTGACCTGAGCTGAAATTTCACTGTACAAAAATTTTCTAAGAAAATTTTAAAAATAAGGCACTCTTAGCTTATTTTTTAAGATAAAAAGATGTACATTGCAGAATTACTTATCATAGCCAATGGGTGAAAAATTAACATCTCAAACTAGGGAATTGGTTAATAACTTTTAGTATATCCATATTGTGGAATGCCAACAAATAATTAAAATATGATTAAGTATATTCTATGTCATGTTCCCAAAAATTTAATAAGTGATATATATATATATATATATATATATATATATATATATATATATCACCTATTATATAATAAATATATATAGTACCTATTATATATATGTTGCACATATATAAGCATTTCCTATCACTCTACTTAGATAACAAGATTGAGAGAAAATGAGAAAATTTGGTGAAAAAACATTCTTTAAAATGTTAACAGTAGACACTATTGGGCTGGGATTGTGGCTCAGTGGTAGAGTGCTTGCCTTGCATGTGTGAGATACTGAGTTCAATCCTCAGCACCATAATAAAGAAATAAAAGTATTTTAAAAAAGAGAGTAGTCACTATTGATTGATGAGCATATACCCTGTTCTATTTTAAATATTATTATTTTTAAAACAAACTAAGGAGACTTCTGGTTTTAAAATGGTGGAGGAAATACATCTGTACCCCTTTTGTTCTCCAAAGTCACCTTACTACAACAGGCAGAAAACAAATATAAATGGAAACTATGCCTTTGACAATACTAGGAAAACTAAATCTGAACCAATATATATGAAGAGGGAATATTGGGAATTGCCCAATATAGAGACCAGTAGAGAGGCCCACAGGAAGATAAAGCCAAGACCGACCTGAAAACACAGAGCTCAGACAAAGCCTGCAGAGCACCTATTCTCCTAAGATGTGGGAGAACCCAAGAAGAGCAGCTGATGATTCCTTGTCTAAACAATGATGCTGGAACATGCAAGCTTGTAGTTGAAACTTTTTGGTCCTCATTTGGCACTCAGAGAAGTAAGGAATCTGGGGCTGCATAAAGAATCACACAGACATCTCAACAGAAAACAACCCATTGGTGAGATGGGGCAGAATGGAGAAAGATTCATGCTGACCCCTTTGGTTAACAGTGAAAAAGTAAAGTCCAATCAATTATCTTGTACACACACCCACACTCACACAATCCTGTGTTATAAATCTTATTACCATATTAGTTAAGATTAGGTTTACCTATATAACAACCAAAAGAAGCCTTAGAATGATAGATGACTATTTTATGTCATTGAAAAATTTCAAGAAAAGGATTTGTATGATGATTGAGTTTGTTATCAAAGAAACCGCTCCTAACTTTCTGCACTGATACTCATGTGGTTTCCATGTTCCTGATCACCACACAGTCACCTAATAACTTTTGGAGCACTTTTGGATAGGTGAGAAAGAATACCCCATCCCCTTCCTACTCTGAAGGTGCTTACCTTGAAGCCACAATCAATGTATTTTTGGACAGAGTTTAGTCACATGGCCATAACCAGCAGTAATGAAAGCTGGGGATTTTAGAGTTTTATCTGGGCACAATGACAATTAGTAGAATTGGTATCTGTTGTCATAGAAGGGAGAAATGGATGTTAAGAAATGTAATTAATAATTCTGCCATGATTGCAAACCAGATAAAAAGCTTCACAGCTCAGAAGCACAACCTTGTCTTGTCTCCTGCAAACAGGTGTCGGAAAGAACATATTCAAAAATAAGTAGTTATTACAAAGGAACCAGTACACAAAATACATGAAGATGTCCCAAGCAAACAAAGGAAATATACAGACAAAACAATTGCCACATAAAAAACTGAATTTTGCCAGAGCAAAAATGTTGCCATAAGGCAGATAAAATTATGATTAGGCATATTTCCCTATAATCAAAGAACTTAATAAAAACTTTTAACAATCTTGAAACAAAGATACAAGAGCCAGGGAAAGGATGAATAAATGTTACTAAGAATACTATAAAAAAGTGCTACAAAAGTAAGCAAAATAAAATAAATGCAAAAAAAAAAAAGAACATTTGAAGCTCACCAGAGTTAAATAAAATGGGGATAATTAACATCTTTGGATTATAGGTGTCCAATTCTATATTCAATCAAGATATCATTAAAAATAAAGAAAAATAAAAAATCAAATGTATGCTATGCCAAGAAAAGATGATGTGGGATAGCTGCAACTGAGAAGATATTAGGTTCCAGAGTTGAAGAATCTGTTGGGTGCCCGCAGGAAAAAAGACCAGGTCTTGAATTTGGGTAATAAATAAAAGTGTCAATGGGAATCTAGTTGAAAACTCCACAGCTTTTAACTTTATATGATAGAGGAGCAATGGCTACAAATATCTTGGAGTCCAAATATTTTTTTTAATAGCTAAACCAGAAGTCAGAGAATCTTTTTTAGTAAAGAATCAGATGGTAAATGTTTTCAACTTTGTGGATCATACTGTCTCTGAGTCACAGCTACCAATTCTGTGGTTGTGAAGCAGCCATAGACATTAGTTAAATTAAAAGGCATGGTTGAATTACAATAAAACTTTATTTGTAAATACAGTCTGCTGGATTTGGCCCATGGGTCATAATTTGCTGACATCTAAGCTAAATAATCACTCAAGACAAAAGAGAAATATTTTTGAGGCTGCAGGCTTTTTAGAGGTACAATCCTCATCATCTAAAATGTTAGAGGATAAACTTCAGTGGACAAAATATAAATGAAGAAACTCAAGCAAACATACTGGCAAGAAATAAAAAGTTAAAATATGCTGCACTTACTGGAGAACAGAAAAAGAGACATATCTTCTGGCTTCTTTGGCAAGTGCTTTAGAGGCCCCATGACGTGAAAGGATAATTCAAGAAACTAAGACATCTGTTGGAACCATAAAAATTATGATCAGTTCTAAATAAAAAAGGTGATGTCACTTTCACAGAGCCCTTTTAAAAGCATCTAGTGATTTACAGGGATATTTGGATTGTTAACCCACAGTGACAGCTGAAGTAAGAGGACCTCTATATTCTCACATGTAAAATGAAGGGTTGAATTTAATCAGATCCTCGGTGCTGGCTGCTCATTAGAATCACCTGAGATTTTTTTTTAAGTGCCTATTCCTGGGTCCCATCCAAGACCACTTAAATTAGAATTCTGCTATGCCACAAAGGGAAAGAACCAAGGGATAAGATGGTTTTTGAGGTATTTTAATTATTAATTCAGGCACTTAATATACATATGTGTACACATATGTAAATATATATTATACATATATGTAAATATATGTGTGTGTACATATATAAAATTATCCAAATCTTAGAAACTTGAAAATGTTGCATAAAAACAGCCAAACAACTTAGTCAATTTTCAATGTGTGTTTCTACAACAGAACTTTAAAGTGGGCATTCTGGATCAAGCCACAGAAAACATAAAAACCTAATGCCATCTAATATTAAAGAAACTGGTAATTTTTTTATGAATAAAGAAAAAAGTGGCTAAGTCCTTCTGACAATGTAATTCATTTCTTACTTTAAAAATAAAAGTATCCCTAGCATAGAGGTTGTAAAATATCAAAGTGTTTTGAAAGTTAAGGTTCTTAGGATGTTTGTTTGATTTTAAAGACCATCTGCATAAAATACATCCCTAATTTATTTTTTAAATGGTTCATTTCCAGAACTTCACAAAATCAGAGAGAGACTTAAGAATATAAAGAAAAATTAGTAAATCTCAGGAAAAAAAGAGAAAACAGATAATCATAATTATTATGATGATAACAGTTCCAGTTAGCCCAGGGCGAGTCTAGTGTGCACCTGTTATTACAGAGCAATTATGAATGGTGATTACTTTTACTCTCAAGCATTTTTCTAGAGTAGGCAAGAAATAATTTGGCAACTCTGCATTGGATGATTACAATAATAAATGAGTCATGTCTCTTCATTTCTTAAGACCCAAGGACCCATGATAAGAAATATATTGGTGAGTAATACTGTACCCTAAAAAAAGGAAACAAGATCTTTACAGGAATATGTGATTGGGAATCAGTCTTAGTGTGTAGCATGAGGGGTGGTGCTAAATCATATAGCAGAGTAAACAGATAATATTTTCACAAGGGCACACATGCCAAGAGATATTGAAGGACAGATATTAGAAAACCAAATTGCATTTGTTGGTAATGGGATTGAAGAACCTTGGATGGGCATCAAAAAGGACTTGCTAAGATGTGGAAAGAAAAGCAGATCCAAGTATCAGGGTGCCAAAGACCAAATCTGGTGAGAAAAAATAAGGGGAATGAGAAGTCCCAGGCAACAGCTTGGGAAAGCTTGGAATAGGATGATTTTGCCAAGGAACTTCTGCTGTTTGCTCCAGCATTTTATTGATCTGATCTCACCACAAATATATGTTAATGCATTAAGTTTCTGGCACTCAGATAAAATTGTAATATGTATAAAAAGTTCTAAAACATTACAAAGCTCTTGACATATCATATTTCATACATTTGATTCACGTGGATTATGAAGTCCCATTTTTACCCCGTATACAAATTGCAGATTCACATCGGTTACACATCCACTTTTTTACATACTGCCAAACAAGTGTATGTTGTATTCTGCTGCCTTTCCTATCCTCTACTGTCCCCCCTTCCCTCCCTCCCCTCCCCTCCCATCCTCTCTCTCTATCTAATCTACTGTAATTCATTTCTCTCTCTTGTTTCTTTCCCCTATCCCCTCACTTCCTCTTATATGTAATTTTGTATAACAATGAGGGTCTCCTTCCTTTACCATGCAAGTTCCCTTCTCTCTCCCTTTCCCTCCCCGCTCTCGTCCCTGTTTAATGGTGATCTTCTTCTCATGCTCTTCCTCCCTGCTCTGTTCTTAGTTGCTCTCCTTATATCAAAGATGACATTTGGCATTTGTTTTTTTTTTTTTTTTTTTTTTTTTTTTTTTTTTTTTTAGGGATTGGCTAGCTTCACTTAGCATAATCTGCTCTAGTGCCATCCATTTCCCTGCAAATGCCATGATTTTGTGATTTCTTAGAGCTGAGTAGTACTCCATTGTGTATAAATGTCACATTTTTTTTTACCCATTCATCTATTGAAAAGCATCTAGGTTGCTTCCACAGTCTAGCTATTGTGAATTGTGCTGCTATGAACATCATGGTAGCAGTATACCTATAGTACGCTCTTTTAAGGTCTTTAGGGAATAGTCCAAGAAGGGGAATAGCTGGATCAAATGGTGGTTCCATTCCCAGCATTCCAAGGAATCTCCATACTGCTTTCCAAATTGGCCACACCAATTTGCAGTCCCACCAGCAATGTACAAGTGTACCCTTTTCCCCACATCCTCGCCAGCACTTGTTGTTTGACTTCCTAATGGCTGCCAATCTTACTGGAGTGAGATGGTATCTTAGGGTGGTTTTGATTTGCATTTCTCTGACTGCTAGAGATGGTGAGCATTTTTTCATGTACTTGTTGATTAATTGTATGTCCTCCTATGAGAAGTGTCTGTTCAGATCCTTGGTCCATTTGTTGATTGGGTTATTTGTTATCTTATTGTTTAATTTTTTGAGTTCTTTGTATACTTTGGATATTAGGGCTCTATCTGAAGTGTGAGAAGTAAAAATTTGTTCCCAAGATGTAGGCTCCCTATTTACCTCTCTTATTGTTTCTCTGAGAAAAAAACTTTTTAGTTTGAGTAAGTCCCATTTGTGATTCTTGTAATTAAGTCTTGGGCTATGGGTGTCCTATTAAGGAATTTGGAGCCCAACCCCACAATATGTAGATCAGAGCCAACTTTTTCTTCTATCAGATGCAGAGTCTCTGATTTGGTATCAAGCTCCTAGATACATTTTGAGTTAACTTTTGTGCATGGTGAGAGAAGGGGATTCAGTTTTATTTTGTTGCATTTGGATTTCCAATTTTCCCAGCACCATTTGTTGAAGATGCTATCCTTCCTCCATTGCATACTTTTAGCCCCTTTATCAAATATAAGATAGTTGTAACTTTGTGGATTGGTCTCTGTGTCCTCTATTCTTTACCATTGGTCCACCCACCTGTTTTGGTACCAGTACCATGCTGTTTTTGTTACTATTGCTCTGTAGTATATTTTGAAGTCTGGTATCGCTATACCGCCTGATTTACACTTCCTGCTTAGAGGTGTTTTTGCTATTCTGGGTATTTTGTTATTTCATATGAATTTCATGATTGCTTTATCTATTTCTACAAGAAATGTCCTTGGTATTTTGATTGGCATTGCTTTAAACCTATAGAGAACTTTTGGTAATATCGCCATTTTGATGATGTTAGTTCTGCCTATCCATGAACAGGGTATATTTTTCCATCTTCTAAGATCTTCCTCTATTTCTCTTTAGGGTTCTGTAGTTTTCATTGTATAAGTCTTTCACCTCTTTTGTTAGGTTGATTCCTAAGTATTTTATTTTTTGGGGGGATATTGTGAATGGAGTGGTTGTCCTCATTTCCATTTCAGAGGATTTGTCGCTGATATACAGGAATGCCTTTGATTTATACGTGTTGATTTTATATCCTGCCACTTTGCTGAATTCATTTATTAGCTCTAATAGTTTCTTTGTAGACCCTTTTGGGTCTGCTAGGTATAGAATCATGTCATCTGCAAATAGTGATAATTTAAGTTCTTCTTTTCCTATTTTTATGCCTTTAATTTCTTTCATCTGTCTAATTGCTCTGGCCAGTATTTCGAGAACTATATTGAATAGAAGTGGTGATAGAGGGCATCCCTGTCTTGTTCCAGATCTTAGAGGGAATGCCTTCAATTTTTCTCCATTCAGAATGATGCTAGCCTGAGCTTTTACAATGTTGAGGTAAGTTCCTGTTATCCCTAGTTTTTCTAGTGTTTTGAACATAAAGGGATGTCCTACTTTGTCAAATGCTTTTTCTGCTTATATAGAGATGATCATATGGTTCTTATATTTAAGTCTATTAATGTGGTGAATAACATTTATTGATTTCCGTATATTGAACCATCCTTGCATCCCAGGGATGAATCCTACTTGATCATGGTGCACAATTTTTTTGATGTGTTTTTGTATCCGATTCACCAGAATTTTATTGAGGATTTTTTATTAGGTTCATTAGAGATGTTGGTCTGTAGTTTTCTTTCTTTGAGGTGTCTTTGTCTGGTTTTGGAATCAGGGTGATGTTGGCCTCATAGAATGAATTTGGAAGAGCTCCTTCTTTTTCTATTTCCTGAAATAACTTGAAATGTATTGGTATTAATTATTCTTTAAAGGTTTTGTAAAACAACACTGTATACCCATCCAGTCCTGGGCTTTTCTTGGTTGGTAGTCTTTTGATTGCTTCTTCTATTTCATCCATTGAAATTGGTCTGTTTAAATTGTGTGTATCCTCCTGACTCAGTCTGGGCAAATCATATGACTTAATAAATTTATTGATATCTTCACTATATTCTATTTTATTGGAATATAGGGTTTCAAAATAATTTCTAATTGTCTTTGTATTTTTGTAGCATCTGTTGTGATATTGCTTTTTCCATCCCGTATGTTAGTAATTTGAGTTCTCTCTCTTCTTCTTTTCATTAGCATGGCTAAGGGTCTGTCGATCTTATTTATTTTTTCGAAGAACCAATTTTAAGTTTTGTCAATTTTTTTCAATAGTTTCTTTTGTTTCAATTTTGTTGATTTCCGCTCTGATTTTAAATTATTTCTTGACTTCTGCTATATTTGCTGTTGTTTTGCTCTTCCTTTTCTAGGGCTTTGAGATGAAGTGTGAGCTCATTTATTTGTTGGTTTTTTCTCTTTTTGAGGAATAGCCTCCAGGCAATGAATTTCCCTCTTAAAACTACTTTCATTGTGTCCCATAGATTCCAATATGTTGTGTCTGTATTTTCATTTATCTCTAAGAATTTTTTGATTTCCTCCTTTATGTCTTCTGTAACCCATTGATCATTTAGTAACATATTGTTCATTTTCCATGTGATATAGGATTTTTCCTTCCTTCTTTTATCATTGATTTCCAGTTTTGTTCTGTTATGATCAGATAAAATGCATGGTATTATCTCCACCCCTTTATATTTACTGAGGGTTGCCCTCTGGCATAATATATGATCTATTTTTGAGAAGGATCTATGTTCTACTGAGAAAAAAGTATATCCACTTGATGATGGTTGATATATTCTATATATGTCAGTTAATTCTAGGATATCGATTGTGTTATTGAGTTCTATAGTTTGTTTATTCAACTTTTGCTTGGAGGATCTGTCCAATGGTGAGAGAGGTGTGTTGAAATCACCCATAATTATTGTGTTGTGGTCTATTTGAATCTTGAACTTGAGGAGAGTTTGTTTTATGAACATCGCAGCACCATTATTTGGTGCATAAATATTGATAATTGTTATGTCTTGTTGGTGAATGGTTCCTTTTAACAGTATATAATGTCCTTCCTTATCCCTTTTGATTAACTTAATCTTGAAGTCGATTTTATTCGCTATGAGGATGGCCAACCCTGCTTGCTTTCAAGGACCATGTGCATGGTATGCTTTTTCCCAACCTTTCGCCTTCAGCCTGTGTATGTCTTTTCCAATCAGATGTGTCTCCTGGAGGCAGCATATTGTTGGATTTGTTTTTTTAATCCATGTTACCTGCCTATGTTGCTTTATTGGTAAGTTGAAGCCATTAACGTTCAGAGTTACTATTGACATATGGTTTGTACTTCCAGTCATGTTTGATTATTTATCATTTTTTAAAAATTTGGTTTGTTTCTCCATGATTGGCTTTTCCCCCACCCTCTCGCTTTACTGAGGTACTTCCCACTGTTCGTTTTGGTTATTGTTTTTCATTTCTTCCTTGTGTAGTGTTTTGCTCAAGATGCTTTGCAATGCTGGTTTTCTGGCTGCAAATTCTTTTAACTTTTGTTTATCATGAAAGATTTTTATTTCATTGTCGTACCTGAAGCTTAATTTTGCTGGATACAAAATTCTTGGTTGGCATCCATTGTCTTTCAGTGTTTGAAATACATTGTTCCAGCATCTTCTCGCTTTCAGCGTCTGTGATGAAAATTTCATTGTTAACCTTATTGGTTTACCTCTGAATGTAATCTGCCTCCTTTCTCTTGTAGCTTTTAATATTTTCTCTTTATTCTGTATATTGGATATCTTCATAACAATGTGTCTTGGCGTTGGTCTACTGTGATTTTGTATGCTCAGTGTGCTGTATGCATCAACAATTTGTACATCCGTTTCCTTTTTTATCTCTGGAAAGTTTTCCATAATTATTTCATTCAACAGTTTTCTCATTCCCTTGGTTTGAACCTCTATACCTTCCTCTATCCCAATGACTCTTAAGTTTGTTTTTTTTGATGTTATCCCATATCATTTGGATGTTTTTCTTGTGATTTTTTACCAGCCTTTTTGAGTTGGCTAGACTCTTTTCAAGATGATATATTTTGTCCTCATTGTCTGACGTTCTGGTTTCTACTTGCTCCACTCCATTAGTGATACTCTCATTTGAGTTTTTAATTTGGTTTATAGATTTCTTCATTTCTAGGATTATTGTTTGATTTTTTATAATCTCTATCTCCTGATAAAGATGATTATTTGCTTCTTTTATCTCTTTATGTAATTCTTTTTCAATGTGTTCTTTCATTGTTTGAATTTGCTGTCTCATGTCCTCTTTAAGATTCCATTTCATCTGTCTAAGGTATTCTTTGAGGTCTTCATTTGACCATTTTCTGATGCCTCTAGGTCCTCCTGTATTTTTAGGTTGTCCTGCTTTGTTTGTACTCCTTTTCTTCCTTGCTTTTTCATGCTGCTCATGTTACTTCTTGTTCTGTTTGACTGCTGAGTTACTGTTTACTCCTATAAATTTATTTGGTTTTGTGTATCTCTGGGGTCTCTCTTTTGAGATGGGAGACTATGACTGGAGATGGTGAGTTTTGTTGTACTTTAAAGCAGATTCTTCGTTTCTTAGACTGTGTACGGATTCTGATGGTATATAGCGGTCTGCAGTTTGGTCTTGGGACTTATATTTAGGTCGAATGATGTAATGGTATTGAGGTTGGTATCTCTTGGCAACCTTGGAAGATTGCTCTACTGACGAGGGATATTAACAGGAGAATGGTCTGGAGTATTTGGGGGTAGCTAGGGACTTAGTAGCACTATATAATGCCTCGGAATATTTACCTATACATATTTAGTAAATTACACATAAACAGTGTTTTGATGCTTGGGAGGAAAGATATTAGAAGGAGAGGGAAGAAGTTATTAAAGAGAATGAGAGTAAACAGGTAGAATTCAAGGAAAAGGGAATAAGGAAATTGAAAAGACCAAAGAAAAAAATAAAAAAGAAAAAAAGAAAAAATTTATAAAAATAATTTAAAAAATAAAAATTAAAAAATAAAAAATAGTAAAAAATAAAATAAAAAGAAAAAACAAATAATAAAAAATTTAAAAATGCAGTCTTAGAGTTCGATTAACTTCTCTTCCAGCAGGTGGAGCTGTGCCCACTGGTCCAAGCTTCTCCTCTCAATACACAGGAACCAATCACTGTGAAGCAGCTCCTCCTCCCCAACTGGGTGGGTCTCCAATCCTGAGTGCCTAGGGCTTTTTCTTGTGTCTATTCATTTCCCCACTTTTCCTCCAGTCAGGCCCTGCTCACCGGTGATGCTCACCACAATATTGGCTACACGCCAGGTCTGCTGCTCCCAGGAGCCCTATTTTCTTGAACGACTAGGCACACTCTCCCTGCTTACCAATCCCTCAGACCCTAAGGTTGTGGAGCGTGGGGCTGAGAACCTCCAGTAGCCATGCCCTGGGTAGGCGGTGTGCAAGAGACCTCAGTTGTCAGCACTGGTGGGAGTCATAGCCGGGGTTCCAGCGCCGAGGTTCCCGTGCCTCTCCTGGTTCCCTTGGTCTGACTACTGTGCTCACGGGGAGCTGGGAGGGGCCCTTGGGGTTTCCCTGCTGTGTGGAGAGGAAGGACTAGGGGGTTACACACCTGCCACTGCCAGTTTCAATGAAGTCATCTCCTCCACTGCATTCTAGTGATGTCAGTTCTCTGCCATTGTGGTATCCCATGCAAATGGCAACAGTTCTTTCCCTTTGCCGGGTGTTCGATGCAATGGGTGGGTCCTGACTGGCTCTCCCAAGCCCTGTCTTAATCCTGTGGCCACTGCCTATGAAGGCTCGGTTGGTATTAACCTCCGCAGGTTCAGGTGTAACCGACAAGTTGATTCAGCAGGAGCATTTAGCGCTGAGTCACAGCGGTTTGTCTAAGAGACGCAGGCAAACGGAAGCCTGAATTCAGGCACTTCAGCTAGATGTGTGTTCTGAGAGGTGCACACTGTTCGCCCCAGATCCACATTGACTCAGCATTAACTAGTGATCCTGAGCAAATAGCATTTATATGGTTTAAGACTCTCTATGCCCGCACAGCTGAAGGGGTTAGAGACTTGATCTCTCTGCGCCCGCCACATTTTGGATCTCTTCAATTATTTTTCTAAAAAATTTCTTTCCAAATCAGGTAGCTTGATTTTTAAAGAACACTAATCAGAAGGTCATTGCCTTGTACTCATGTTATTTGATTGTCTAAGATTTTTTTGCATTAGGTGGAAAATTACAGTCTTCAGAAAGCACAAAGATAAAGTATCAAGTCAGTCCCACTTAGGGAAATCCTGATGTGCACGATCAGTCAATGGAGGGGCAGATGTCACTCTCACATCTCTTTCATATCCAAGAAGGAATGTGTGACAATGCTCTAAAAGTGAATAATAACATTTTTTAACTCAGCAAATATTTACTTAGCATCTACTATGTAGATGGCTTTATGCCTGCTTGATAATTTGTGGGAGTGTATGAAAATGTGAAAAATGAACTACAACATCAAAAAGTATTTATTTAACAGTAATGAACAAACATCCCATGGGATCCTTGATCTCTTTATTCTGAGAATGGTTCATTTCTTTGGCTCCTTTAGAAGGCACAGGCTTAATCTCTAAGTGAGTAGCCTATAACCTTACAGAAAGCAGAGAGCAGCCTTCAGCTCATGGTTTACTGGGTGCTTCCTTTCCAGACACTCCAAAGCCTCAGCTTCTCTCCTTATCCTAAGGATTAATGAGCCAATTCCCTTCCAAGAAATTCTGCATTTGCTAAGTTAATTGCAGTTTGTTGCAAGTAAACAGAATTTTCTGTTAACTAAACAAATAACAATTTCTGTATGCTACAAATCAACAGAAATTTCTGGTGACTAAGACAGATAACAAAGGTGATTTGATATTTTAATATAAGAAAGTAATGAATAACTTTTTCTGACATTTGATAAAATTCATGTCAAGAATATAGCAACCAAAGGGAATTTCTTCTACAAAGAAATAGATTAAATATAAAAGGAAAGGAAAAAGTCCAGTGATAAATAAGGTATAATCTTAGTGAAAATTCTTAAACCTGACACTAGAAGCATAGTAAATCCATTTGGGTGAAAATAAAGTGAAAGGGGAATAGTTAATAACTGTGGCAATATGCTAAAATCTGTTAAATCAAATGAAAGTTATAGTTAACAACTTTCTAAAATATACCAGCAGCCCTGTTTTTTTTTAATTACATATCATCACCCCTGAATTTACATTCATGGGTTGAATTTAGACAATGTAAACGGTTGAACAAATGTTTCAAACTATCACCACTTGACATTGCCTCTTGCTTAGCCAGAACAGCTTAATTTCAGCAACATAGCCACCTTTCACTTAGTATGGTGTTTATGCAATTATTTGAATATCCTATTATGCTTCTGTAGTTATTTTCTAAAAAATGAATGGACAATAAAAAGGTAAACATATCAGTGCTACTAATAAGTAATATATTTCTCCCAAGCTTATTACAATGAAAACCAAAAGAGAAATCATTAGTTGTATCAATAATAGCAGATCTCTGCCATCAGTTAACATCCTTGGGGTCAAGTTCTCAAATTGAAACTTAATTTTAAATGAATAAAATGACCTTACATAAAGTGTATAAAAATGTAGAACTACCATCATGTTTCCTAAAACTTCTGGCATACTTAAGGATTGTTTATTCTTCTGGAAACAGTTATCCATTATAATACTCAAGTCAACAATTCAATGTCTATACATCTGATTTCCCTCACAGTCTCAGGGAACTATGATGTGCTAAGATAATGGACTGTCTCTAGGATGAAACTGATACAGAGGCAAATTATGGGGGAAAACTAAGTTCTCTTGATGTCTACTAGAAGTCCTTCAAAGCACAAAGTGGTTACAATTGTTCTTTACTGACAATATTGTCTCTTAAGTAATAAAAGATACAGAAAGGATACTGCTGTTTTGGATCATCTTCTAATGGGGAAGAACTGAATGGTTACCATGTCATCCTGGAATTTGTAATGTGAAAAGGAAATACTGAAGCTGATGTGTGCTGAAGATTTTAAGACAGCAAATGTTAAAAACTTCAAAGGTAAGGAGGGAGTTACAGCACAAATGGGAAGAGCTCAGACTACATACTCAAGAAATGTGTAGGTCTGAGCCTCAGTATGACAGTGAGCAAAGTGTTTCATTTCTCTAAGTCTCAGCATTTTCCTCTGAAAAGTAAGGAGAGCACAGACTGCCTGGGAAAATCACTTAGCCTAATTTTTTAATGGGCAAAGTAATAGTATAGACCACATATTTTTTCTTGGAAGAATTAACTCATAAAAACCATGTAAAATATTTAGCACTGAGTTTAGTATATATTAAGAATGTTTAAACCTAAACACAATATTATAAGCAGCATTTTATGGAATCTAAAATTCTAAGAAATAATTGAAGGATTTATGAAAGAAACTAGTCTAATCTGATAGCTCAGATTTAAAATGAATAGAAGATGGAATAAAAGAAAATATGGCTAAGAATGAGCATCAAAGGCTATCAACAACTTCTAAGAATAGAATGTTAAAAGGTAAGTGCTCAGAAAGAATTTTAAGTTGTATTTCTGAAGACAAAAGTTCTTCTCCACGTACATTTTGAGGAAAGGAGAGGGACAGAATTTACATACTCTTTAGGAATTATTTTGCAAAGTCACCAAAGGAAAAAAAGAAAGCAGAGCTACTTAATTTCAATTTGAGATCTACATTCTCCAGAAGAATGGTTTTCACCTGAGAAGGAAAGACATGCTAGGTAGAGAGAGTCTGTATCAAACTGTAGGGTTAGAAGAGAGGAAGGAAGACATAGATAATCCCTTACAAGGACCCAGTCATCCAGATGTATGAACTAGGTGATAGCTCATAACTATTTCTAGGATCATAAATGCAATTGCTGGGGTAAGAAGATTTTTTATAACAAGGAAGCTCTTCAATTGCTCTGACAAAGAAGCATCTGTGAGCTAGATATAATGCTCATTTAAATAAATTGGCCATCTAGAGCTTTATAGATTTTGTTGTACTTTATAAAACATACTTCCTTTGATGCCTTCCCATGTATAATATTTAATTATTCAAATGAAACTAGATGCTCCTAAAGTCAATCAACCATTTATAGACACCATCCATTATAAAAAATTTGCTTTGTTCTTCTGAAAACTAACAAGAAGGTCAATAAAACTAATCCTAACCATCCAACAAGGTTTTAAATACTTGTTTGAGTGCTTAGTATTGAGTTCTTGTGTGCCAGATGAATTGGAAATGTAAGGATAATACCATCTTTCTATAAAGTAAGATACATGATCATGTGAGCAGGTTAGTGGTCAAAGCATCATTTAAAATATTAAATACAGTTTTCAAAAATGGCTGCAGGAACAGAGATGAAACAATAACTATGAGTTGAGATATAAAAGAAAGAGAAAGGTTGTATGTGGGATTGCTACAACATTGAAACTTGTATGGCACTACAATCCAGAAGGGGCCTCTGACAAATCACAACAGACTCAAGCTTTTGGCACAGGGATACTTGTGGATGCCAGCTGGCTCCTAGCCCTAGTTCGACAGGAGGCTCAAAAGGACTGAGCCTCAAAAAGGTTAATGGAATTTTGATAGGTGCACAACAGGAGGTAAACAAAACAAAACAAAACAAAACCTCTAAGGAAAAAATACAAATGGACAAAAATGGACCCCATAACCAAAGACTTCAAGCTAATCAATATGCTGACATCACTAATTAATAAAATTTACAGAAAGATGTAAAAGATGTGGCTGAAAAACCTATTGAAAATCATAAATAACTTTGAGTATCAGAAAAAGGAGTTTGAATTTGATTCTTTTTTTTTTAAAGAAATTGTACAGATTTTTAATAGAAAAGTGTTCTTAGAGAAGACTAACATAGATATGATCACACTTTTTTTTAATTAATTTTTATTGTAGGTTGTTCAAAACATTACATAGTTCTTTTTTTTTTTTTTTTTTTTTACACTTCCATTGATTTATATATATTGCCATACTAGGGTCTGTTGTATTCTGCTGCCTTTCCTATCCTTTACTATCCCCCTCCCCTCCCCTCCCCTCCCCTCTTTTCTCTCTACCCACTCTACTGCAGTTCATATCTCCCCCTTGTATTATTTTTCCCTTTCCCCTCGCTACCTCTTATATGTAATTTTATATAACCCTGAGGGTCTCCTTCCATTTCCATGCAATTTCCCTTCTCCCTCCCTTTCCCTCCCACCTCTCATCCCTGTTTAATGTTAATCTTCTTCTCATGCTCTTCATCCCTACTCTGTTCTTAGTTACTCTCCTTATATCAAAGAAGACATTTGGCATTTGTTTTTTAGGGATTGGCTGGCTTCACTTAGCATAATCTGCTCTAATGCCATCCATTTCCCTCCAAATTCTATGATTTTGTCATTTCTTAATGCAGAGTAATCCTCCATTGTGTATAAATGCCACATTTTTTTTTATCCATTCTTCTATTGAAGGGCATCTAGGTTGGTTCCACAGTCTTGCTATTGTGAATTGTGCTGCTATGAACATCGATGTAGCAGTGTCCCTGTAGCATGCTCTCTTTAGGTCTTTAGGGAATAGACCGAGAAGGGGAATAGCTGGGTCAAATGGTGGTTCCATTCCAAGCTTTCCAAGAAATCTCCATACTGCTTTCCAGATTGGCTGCACCAATTTGCAGTCCCACCAACAATGAACAAGTGTACCCTTTTCCCCACATCCTCGACAGCACTTGTTGTTGTTTGACTTCATAATGGCTGCCAGTCTTACTGGAGTGAGATGGTATCTTAGGGTGGTTTTGATTTGCATTTCTCTGACTGCTAGGCATGGTGAGCATTTTTTCATGTACTTGTTGATTGATTGTATGTCCTCCTCTGAGAAGTGTCTGTTCATGTCTTTGGCCCATTTGTTGATTGGGTTATTTGTTATCTTGTTGTCTATTTTTTTGAGTTCTTTGTATACTCTGGATATTAGGGCTCTATCTGAAGTGTGAGAAGTAAAGATTTGTTCCCAGGATGTAGGCTCCCTATTTACCTCTCTTATTGTTTCTTTTGCTGAGAAAAAAACTTTTTAGTTTGAGTAAGTCCCATTTGTTGATTCTAGTTATTAACTGTTGTGCTATGGGTGTCCTATTGAGGAATTTGGAGCCCGACCCCACAGTATGTAGATCATAGCCGACTTTTTCTTCTATCAGACGCCGTGTCTCTGATTTGATATCAAGCTCCTTGATCCATTTTGAGTTAACTTTAGTGCATGGCGAGAGAAAGGGATTCAGTTTCATTTTGTTGCATATGGATTTCCAGTTTTCCCAGCACCATTTGTTGAAGATGCTATCCTTCCTCCATTGCATGCTTTTAGCCCCTTTATCAAATATAAGATAGTTGTAGTTTTGTGGATTGGTTTCTGTGTCCTCTATTCTGTACCATTGGTCCACCCGCCTGTTTTGGTACCAGTACCATGCTGTTTTTGTTACTATTGCTCTGTAGTATAGTTTGAAGTCTGGTATCGCTATACCGCCTGATTCACCCTTCCTGCTTAGCATTGTTTTTTGCTATTCTGGGTCTTTTATTTTTCCATATGAATTTCATGATTACTTTCTCTATTTCTATAAGAAATGCCATTGGGATTTTGATTGGCATTGCATTAAACCTATAGAGAACTTTTGGTAATATCGTCATTTTGATGATGTTAGTTCTGCCTATCCATGAACAGGGTATATTTTTTCATCTTCTAAGATCTTCTTTTATTTCTCTCTTTAGGGTTCTGTAGTTTTCATTGTATAAGTCTTTCACCTCTTTTGTTAGGTTGATTCCTAAGTATTTTATTTTTTGGGGGGATATTGTGAATGGAGTGGTTGTCCTCATTTCCATTTCAGAGGATTTGTCGCTGATATACAGGAATGCCTTTGATTTATACGTGTTGATTTTATATCCTGCCACTTTGCTGAATTCATTTATTAGCTCTAATAGTTTCTTTGTAGACCCTTTTGGGTCTGCTAGGTATAGAATCATGTCATCTGCAAATAGTGATAATTTAAGTTCTTCTTTTCCTATTTTTATGCCTTTAATTTCTTTCATCTGTCTAATTGCTCTGGCCAGTGTTTCGAGAACTATGTTGAACAGAAGTGGTGAGAGGGCGCATCCCTGTCTTGTTCCAGATTTTAGAGGGAATGCCTTCAATTTTTCTCCATTCAGAATGATGCTAGCCTGAGGCTTAGCATAGATTGCTTTTACAATGTTGAGGTAAGTTCCTGTTATCCCTAGTTTTTCTAGCATTTTGAACATAAAGGGATGCTGTACTTTGTCGAATGCTTTTTCTGCATCTATCGAGATGATCATATGGTTCTTATTTTTAAGTCTATTGATGTGGTGAATAACATTAATTGATTTCCGTATATTGAACCAGCCTTGCATCCCAGGGATGAATCCTACTTGATCATGGTGCACAATTTTTTTGATATGATTTTGAATCCGATTTGCCAGAATTTTATTGAGGATTTTTGCATCTAGGTTCATTAGAGATATTGGTCTGTAGTTTTCTTTCTTTGAAGTGTCTTTGTCTGGTTTAGGAATCAGGGTGATGTTGGCCTCGTAGAATGAATTTGGAAGTTCTCCCTCTTTTTCTATTTCCTGAAATAGCTTGAAAAGTATTGGTATTAGTTCCTCTTTAAAGGTTTTGTAAAACTCTGCTGTATACCCATCCGGTCCTGGGCTTTTCTTAGTTGGTAGTCTTTTGATGGTTTCTTCTATTTCCTCAATTGATATTGGTCTGTTTAGGTTGTCTATATCCTCCTGGCTTAATCTGGGCAGGTCATATGACTTAAGAAATTTATCGATGCCTTCACTATCTTCTATTTTATTGGAGTATAAGGATTCAAAATAGTTTCTGATTATCTTCTGTATTTCTGAAGTGTCTGTTGTGATATTGCCTTTTTCATCCCGTATGCTAGTAATTTGATTTCTCTCTCTTCTCTCTTTGTTAGCATGGCTAAGGGTCTGTCGATTTTATTCATTTTTTCAAAGAACCAACTTTTAGTTTTGTCAATCTTTTCAATTGTTTCTTTTGTTTCGATTTCATTAATTTCAGCTCTGATTTTAATAATTTCTTGCCTTCTACTTCTTTTGCTGTTGTTTTGCTCTTCTTTTTCTAGGATTTTGAGATGGAGTATGAGATCATTTATTTGTTGGTTTTTTCTTTTTTTAAGGAATGAACTCCAAGCAATGAATTTTCCTCTTAGAACTGCTTTTAATGTGTCCCATAGATTCCGATATGTTGTGTCTGTGCTTTCATTTATCTCTAAGAATTTTTTAATTTCCTCCTTGATGTCTTCTATAACCCATTGATCATTTAGTAACCAATTGTTCATTCTCCAAGTGATGCATGTTTTTTCCTTCCTTCTTTTATCGTTGATTTTCAGTTTCATTTCATTATGATCAGATAAGATGCATGGTATTATCTCCACTCCTTTATATTGTCTAAGAGTTGCCCTGTGACATAATATATGATCTATTTTTGAGAAGGATCCATGTGCTGCTGAGAAAAAAGTGTAACTGCTTGCTGTTGGGTGGTATATTCTATATATGTCAATTAAGTCTAGGTTATTAATTGTGTTATTGAGTTCTATAGTTTCCTTATTCAACTTTTGTTTGGAAGATCTGTCTAGTGGTGAGAGAGGTGTGTTGAAGTCTCCCATGATTATTGTATGTTGGTCTATTAGACTCTTAAACTTGAGAAGAGTTTGTTTGATGAACATAGCTGCACCATTGTTTGGGGCATATATATTTATGATAGTTATGTCTTGTTGGTGTATGGTTCCCTTGAGCAGTATGTAGTGTCCCTCTTTATCCCTTTTGATTAACTTTGGCTTGAAATCTATTTTATTTGATATGAGTATGGACACTCCTGCTTGTTTCCGAAGTCCATATGAGTGATATGATTTTTCCCAACCTTTCACCTTAAGTCTATGTATGTCTTTTCCTATCAAATGCGTCTCCTGTAGGCAGCATATTGTTGGGTCTTGTTTTGTCATCCTTTCTACTAGCCTGTGTCTCTTGATTGGTGAGTTTAAGCCATTAACATTTAGGGTTATTATTGAGATATGGGTTGTTCTTCCAGCCATATTTGTTTATTTATGTTACTAAACATGGTTTGTTTTCCTTTTTGATTATTTTTCCCCCCTTTACTGTCCTACCTCCCACTGTTGGTTTTCATTGTTATTTTCCATTTCCTCTTCCTGTAATGTTTTGCCGAGGATGTTTTGAAGACATGGTTTTCTAGCTGCAAATTCTTTTAACTTTTGTTTATCGTGGAAGATTTTAATTTTATCTTCCATCCTGAAGCTTAATTTCGCTGGATACACAATTCTTGGTTGGAACCCATTTTCTTTCAGTGTTTGAAATATGTTATTCGAGGATCTTCTAGCTTTCAGAGTCTGTGTTGAAAGATCAGCTGTTATCCTGATTGGTTTACCCCTAAATGTAATCTGCTTCCTTTCTCTTGTAGCTTTTAAAATTCTCTCCTTATTCTGTATGTTGGGCATCTTCATTATAATGTGTCTAGATGTGGATCTCTTATGATTTTGCACATTCGGCGTCCTGTATGCTTCTAGGATTTGGGATTCTGCCTCATTCTTCAAGTCTGGGAAGTTTTCTCGTATTATTTCATTGAATAGGTGGCTCATTCCTTTGGTTTGGACCTCTATATTTTCCTGTATCCCAATGACTCTTAAGTTTGGTCTCTTTATATTATCCCATATTTCTTGGATGTTCTGCTCATGGTTTCTTAACAGTTTTGCCGAGCTGTCTATGTTCTTTTCAAGTTGAAATACTTTGTCTTCATTGTCTGATGTTCTATCTTCTAAGTGTTCTACTCTGCTGGTAGTATTCTCAATTGAGTTTTTAAGTTGGTTTATTGCTTCCTGCATTTCTAGGATTTCTGTTTGTTTGTTTTTTATTACCTCTATCTCCCTGTATAGTTGATCTTTTGCTTCTTGGATTTGTTTATGTAATACATTTTCAAAGTGGTCCAAGTGATCTTTCATTGTCTGATTTTGCTGTCTAATGTCTTCCTTGAGACTCCAGATCATCTGCAGCATGTATATCCTGAATTCTTTATCTGACATTCCATCTGCTGCAGCTATTACCTCTTCTAAAGTTGAGTTGACCTGCATTGCTTGTGGTCCTTTCTATCCTTGTCTTTTCATATTGCTCGTGTTTCTTTCTGCTTGGTGAAACTGTTGTGTTTTTGAAATTTTCCCCCTATATATTTATATTGCTCTTGTATAGTTGAAAAGTCTCCCTTGCAGGGGCGGGCGGCAGCTCTGCTTCTCCTCCAATTGGGGTGATCTGTCTACCACGCTGGCGGGCTTCTGGGACTGTTCTGCCGGTCGGTCACCGGTCTGCCTACCTTGGAGGCATGGGCAGCGGCTCTGCTCTGCCCTTCCTCCAATTCGTGTGACGTGTCTACCACGTCTGTGATCTGACTACCTTGCAGGTGCGGGTGGCGGTTCTGCTCTGCCCCTTCTCCAATTGGGTTGTTGTGACTACCACGCCTGCAGGTCGCTGGGCCTGTTCTGGGCGCGGGCTGCGGCTCTGCTCTGCCCCTCCCCCAAGTGGTGTGACGTGTCTACCACGCCGGTAGGCCACTGGGCCTGTTCCGCCAGTCTGTCACAGGCCTGCCTATTATGCGGGCTCAGGTGGAGGATCTGCTCTGCCCCTACTCCAATTGAGGTGGCGTGACTACTACGCCAGCAGGTCGCTGGACCTGTTCTGGGCGCGGGTGGCGGCTCTGCTCTGTCCCTGCTCCAATTGGGTTGACGTGACTACGACGCTGTCGGGCCGCTGGGCCTGCTCCGACCGCGGGCGAAGGCTCTGCTCTGCCCCTACTCCAACTGGGGTGACGGGTGGCGTGTCTACCACACCAGCATGCCGCTGGGCCTGATCCACCGGTAGGTCGCAGGTCTGTCTACCATGCGGGCTCAGGAGGTGGCTCTGCTCTGCCCCCCTCCAATTGGTGTGACGTGTCTACCACACCAGTAGACCGCTGGGCCTGTTCCGCCGGTCGGTAGCAAGTCTGTGTACCTTGCAGGCTCGGGTGGCGGCTCTGTCTGCCCCTACTCCAAATGGGGTGATGTGGCTGCCACGCCGGTAGGCCACTGGGCCTGTTCCGCCAGTCTGTCACAGGCCTGCCTATTATGCGGGCTCAGGTGGAGGATCTGCTCTGCTCCTACTCCAATTGAGGTGTCGTGACTACTACGCCGGCAGGTCGCTGGACCTGTTCTGGGCGCGGGTGGCGGCTCTGCTCTGTCCCTGCTCCAATTGGGTTGACGTGACTACGACGCTGTCGGGCCGCTGGGCCTGCTCCGACCGCGGGCGAAGGCTATGCTCTGCCCCTACTCCAACTGGGGTGACGGGTGGCGTGTCTACCACACCAGCATGCCGCTGGGCCTGATCCGCCGGTAGGTCGCAGGTCTGTCTACCATGCGGGCTCAGGAGGTGGCTCTGCTCTGCCCCTCCCCCAAGTGGTGTGACGTGTCTACCATGCCGGCAGGCCGCTGGGCCTGTTCCACCAGTCTGTCACAGGCCTGCCTACCTTGCGGGTGCGGGTGGGGGATCTGCTTTGCCCCTACTCCAATTGGGTTGTCTTGACTACTATGCCGGCAGGTCGCTGGACCTGTTCTGGGCGCGGGTGGCGGCTCTGCTCTGTCCCTGCTCCAATTGGGTTGACGTGACTACGACGCTGTCGGGCTGCTGGGCCTGCTCCGACCGCAGACGAAGGCTCTGCTCTGCCCCTACTCCAATTGGGATGACGGGTGACGTGTCTACCACACCAGCAGGCCGCTGGGCCTGATCCGCTGGTCGGACGCGGGTCTGCCTACCTTGCGGACTCGGGAAGCAGCTCTGCTCTACCCCTCCTCCAATTGGTGTGACGTGTCTACCACCCCAGTAGACCGCTGGGCCTGTTCCGCCGGTCGGTTGCAAGTCTGTGTACCTTGCAGGCTCGGGTGGCGGCTCTGCTCTGCCCCTACTCCAAATGGAGTGATGTGACTGCCACTCTGGCGGGCCGCTGGGCCTGATCTGGGCTCGGGGAGCGGCTCTGCTCTGCCCCTCCCCCAAGTGGTGTGATGTGTCTACCATGCCGGCAGGCCGCTGGGGCTGTTCCGCCAGTCTGTCACAGGCCTGCCTACCTTGTGGACGCGGGTGGAGGATCTGCTTTCCCCCTACTCCAATTGGGGTTTCTTGACAACCACGCCGGCAGGTTGCTAGGCCTGTTCCGGGCTCCGGCGGCGGCTCTGCTCCGCCCCTCTGGCCTCCACAGTATTCAGCAGGACCCGGACCAAGAAACAGTTTCCGCGGGTTCTTTATCCCTGGGCCAGAGCAGTTCCGGGAGCCAGAATTTGGCCTCTGCGGACTTGGTGCGTGCTCCGACAGGAGCAGGCTCCAAGAAGCAGTTTCCGCGGGTTCTATAGCCCTGGGCCAGAGCAGCTCCGGGAGCCGGAGCTCCGCCGCTCCGGGTCGGTGCGTGTTCTGATAGGAGCAGGCTCCAAGAAGCAGTTTCCGCGTTGTTATTTAGCACTAAGTCTGAGCAATTTGTCTGCGAGACGCAGACAATTGTCAGCCTGAAATTACCTGTTCTATAGCTGAAAGAGCTGCAATCAGTCGAAAACAAGGATGGTGACGTCAGCTCTCCAAGATGGTGGCCGCTGGCTTCCTTCGTGGTCTGACCGGTGTGGAGAACCGAACTGGACCGTTTCCTTCCCCCGTCTCCAACCCAGAATTCAGCTCCGAGCTCAGCAAATGCCTAGCTGGCAGGAGCCCGCAGAATCAGCATCGCTGTATCTCTGCGCCACCAGCCCGTCGTTTCCCAGTGCGCGCCGCAGACTCCAGCTGCGGGGCGATCTGCCGAACAACATTACATAGTTCTTGATATATCATATTTCACACTTTGATTCAAGTGGGATATGAGCTCCCATTTTTACCCCATATACAGATTGCAGAATCACATCAGTTGCAGAACCATTGATTTGTTGAATTTGATTCTTAATAGCCACCCTAATAGCTATGATTTACTGAGCACCTTCTCTGTGACATAATGTTGACATGCATTATCTCATTTAATTGTCACAACTACCCTACAAGGAAGATAAAATTTATGACATTCACTTTACAAACTGAGGCTTGAAGAGGTTTATTAAGCTGTATAAGTTCATAACACTAGTTAAGTGCTAAAATTTAGATTCACATTTTTAGCTCTGTAAGTCCAAAACAACCAGAACAACTAAGTTATACTCCCTTGACTGAGGAATAAATTGGAAGCAAAGAACATTCTTTAAAGAAAGAGACATGATCAAAACTGCATTTGTGTAAGATAAAACATAGTTGGGAGTAGATTTCCTGCCACTTATTTCTTCAAAGCTAGCAACAGAACCTCTACTGCTTGGAGTCTCTGGACTCATAAAAGATTAAAGACATTTTTTAAAAGGTTCACCTGATTAGAGCAAGCCCACTGAAGATAATTCCCTTTGGTTAATTCAAAATCAACTGATTAGGGACCTTAATTACAGCTGAAAAAAATTCCTTTCGCTTTGTCATATGATGTAACCTGGCTACTGGGATGTCATCCACTGTATTCATAGGCCTTGCACCACACAAAAAGGAAAAAGATCGCACTAGAAATGGTGTTCTAGGGGGTCAGAAATTGTGGAGACCATCATAGAATTCTGCCTACCACATTCAACAACTTATTTCATAGAAGGCAGAGACAAAGACCAGTCAAATCTTTTAGCCTGAGTAATTAAGAGAATATCGATGTCATTAAGAGATATGGCCCATCAGGAGAAGAGGTTTAATGAGAAAGATAATGAATCTTGCATGGGGGTATTCATCTTGGAATACTGGTGCACATTCATTTATCCTAAACCAATTGCATCTTCTCATTTCAACCGTTCCTAATGTTCACTTAAATGGTGTGGAGAGGGCTTCTTACATCTGGAATTGATTCTAATATAAAGTACAAAATTTTAAAAAATGTAACAAATGGCCATGAACTTGAGAAACAATTAGTAAGTTATGTTGAAGAGTCATGTCTTCTCTTTTTAATTCAACAGCAACCAGACACAGAAGTTTTTTTTTGTTTGTTTGTTTTTTTATTGAGTTGTTTTAATAAATGCTTCTTTCAGGATCTGTTATTTCTGAGAAATACCCAAGCATTTTTTTCCCTCCGGGAATGTTTATCTTAAAACATATCCAGTAATAGCTGAATGAGTTGCTCAGCAAGTAGATAAATGAAATACCCAAAATAACAAAGGAAATATTCAGGTTATACTGATATAAATTGGAATAAATAATCTAAATGCTCATTTTAAACCATCTGAATCATCCCATGGCTTTGAGATTCAAGAATATTATGTATTCCATGGTTTGCACAGTAAAACAGAATATTAGTACAGTATAGAAAAGAAATTCTTACTAGATGTCTTCTTAATGCCAAGCCTTATTTTAGAAATGTCACATGTGCTATCTCATTTCATTCTAATAACTCTGACATGAGATATTATTAGCCTTATTTTTAAAAATAGGTAAGGGAGTTGAAGTTGTGAAGTTAAACATTTCCCCCAAGCTAGGAAGTAGGAATAGCTGGATTCCAGGCCCAAATTTATCTTATTCTTTATATGGTGTTCTTCCACTATTAATCTTTCTTCAGTTCTCAGATAAGCTGTAACTTTCTCTTTGAGGCCTTTCATGTCCACCCCCTGGATCTTCCAAGACTGTTAGCTGCACATTCCCACCACATTTTCCCAGAGCAACCAATTAGTGTCCATGTTCAATAAGTGCTGGAGCTGTAGAACACAGATAGGATTCAAATCCAAGCTTTGCTAAGTTTATAAATTTGCAAAATTGACTAAACCTCAAGACTTTTCAGTAAAATAAGAGTAATACAGTTCAAGGAATACTAGGCTTAATGGATAGTTAAGAGAAAAATCTAGTGAATATGTTTCCCCTGTACTTATCATTCTAAAATGTTATTCCTTTTATCAAACTTTGAGATTGCCCATTTGCTTTTCTGTGTTTCACATTGAATTATAAAATCATTCCTAAAACAGAGGCTATGTCTTCTGAGGTGTAATTTTTCCTTGAACTTAGCACAGTGCTTATCTGTTACATGGGAGGGACTCAACAACTTCTGTTGGGAGAGGGAAGAAAGGAGGGAAGAAAGGAAGGGAAGAAAAAAGGAAGGAAGGAAATAAAGGAAGAGAAGGGGAGGAAAAATGGAAGGAGGGAGGGAGGGATGAGGCTGACTACTATACAGGTGTTCTTACTTTTCTTGGCACAGACTCAATAAAAGTGAGAATACATGCAGATGAAAATAAACTATTATATCCCTTGAATTATATCTAAGCATCAGAAGCCTTAGAAAGTGGAGTTTGTTAACACATCCTTAATGCCAAATACGGTCTAGAAAACCTGATAGTTAACTGGTGCCTAAACAAGGACAGAGCCCAGGCAGTCTTTCAAATGTGAACATTCTCCCTCTTCAAGAGGAATGATTGCCATGCTTAGCCTTACAGCTAAACATGAGTGATCTCCCTATAGCCTCAAAACTGCTCAAAGGGACTTCATCACCACTGCACGGAACTCAGTTCTGTTAACCAGTTGAGTGAGTTTAGAAGTGGATCCTTCCTTAGTCTCCAGATGAGACTTCATTCAACCGCTTTGATTTCAACCTCTGAAACCCAAGCAGAAATCCAGCCACACCATGCTTGGACTTCCAGCCTACAGAACTTCAAGCTAATAAATGGTTGTTTGAAGCCACAGCTTTGGTGATGTTACCAATGAAAACCCTAAATAAACACTACAGCTTAAAAAATGTCCCCTCCTAGACAACTACTAACTCCAGTGCTCTTATGGAAAATGCCCAAGGCTCACATTATTTATTTGATTCATCTCAGCTATGACTATTTCCACTTTGTCACCTTCAGCTTCTAGCAGGCCAGTGCCTGCTTTTATTTTTCTGATGGAAAGACCACATTTGGATTTGACTACATGTTATTTGTACCCATTTGAAGGCCTGTGTGCAAGAAAGAACAAAGTATCCAAAAGATCGTGCTTCATTAATATAGGTTAAGTAGTTCAGGCACTCATAGGCCATGACGTTTTTCCTATTTCTTATAACAAAGGCCACCTTAAAGGTAAAAATGCAAATTAGTCAGAAGTAACCACAGAGAGGAAAAGTGAATAGATGATCCCTATTCATTTGTGATGCAAAAATCCATTATTAGGAACAAATCTCAGACAGCCTTGTGGATGCTGCATTATTTACAAGCCCCACTGCACTCAGGAAGTGATGGTTAAATATTGAAAGTCTGATTGGGAGATGGAAGTGGCTTCCTGCTCTGTCCTGTAATTGCCTTGTCTGATTTTTCTCATGAACATTGTATCCCTGGAATTTTTGACTATGATAGAGTGCACCCTCCTGGGAGTTCTGCCCTTAAGGCTAGGACTACAGCTCTGCAGGAGCTACCTGATGGAGGACTTCATACATCTCCTCTGCACCTGTCATCTCCTCTTGCCTTGTCAAGCCCTGGGGTGGAATTTATGAGTCTCTTCCCAGCCTGTCTCCCTCCAACCTACTGCCTCTTGCACATTAGAGCAGCCTAATGAGTTGAAGAGACAGAGCCAGCCCCGGCTTCTTATTACAATCACATTCCATTTTCTTCAAATAAATATTGATCAGAACAAAAGCAGGGCCTTCTGGGCACAGCCTTTGTTGTGGATGTTTAATCATAACATTTTGGTGGGACCCAGAATATTATGATGATTGCTTTTAAGTAATTTGCAACATGCATGGTTAGAAAATGATGTAACTGCAGTTTGGTTCTGTGCTTCTTGCTCCATAGCTTTATGTGGTGTAGCTTCCTATGATGGTATACTTTACAAATGCAAACAGATGTACTTCCCACGACCTTAACCCTGACAAATAGAGTTGTTTTATGTATTTCCCAGTTAAATTTGTTGAGTGTTTCAAAGTCTCATATGGTCTCTCAGTACTTGTGTTTTTCAGTTTTAACTATTTTAGATATTTCAGGAATATCATAACACTAACGAAATAGTAGGATAACAAGAATAGTTTTAAAAATATAGTCTATGGCTCTTAAGAATTTATTTTGAACATGTTAGTTTCCCTTAAACTTTCCTCTCAACTAAAATGATAGAAAAGAGCTTTTGAAATATAGTATGCTATCAAAAAGAATACCCAAGGAGGGAAAACATGTAGAATAAGGTTTGTCTGAATACAGATATAAAAATCTAGCAAGGAGAATTCACAATACATTGAGATCACTCCATAACAAATAAGTGAGATTTATCCTAAATGAGCTGATATATAATGTCTATTAAAACCATCCCATCTCAAATGCCATAAATGTTTCAACTAATCATTTTCTGTTTTATGAAGTTTTTTCCTCATTCTAAGTTCTAAAGAGACAAAAAGAGTTTGGAATAGTTGAGAGTGCATCTTATTTATGCCTGCTAATAAAGGCATTTTTCCAATGAATCCTTACCAGTGTAGTGACTAAGAATACTGGCTTTCAAATCAGATGGGCTTCAGATTAGCACATTGTTTAAAGTTTGTTACATCTGATTTTTTAAATTGCAACTTCTTATTTTGAAATAGTTTTAGGCTTACAAGAAAGTCAAGAAATAGTACAGACAGTTCTTATGTACCCATCACTCAGTTTCCCCTAATTATAGCATCTCACTTAGCCACAGGATATTGTAAAACCAGGAAGCTGATGTTGGTACAATACAGTATCAGGTGCAGAGCTTATTTGGATTTCATCAGACTTTGCATTGACTATTATTTGAGGGGAATGTGTGTCTGTGCATGGATAGTACTATGATTGGTATAATCATTGCCACAATGAAGATAAAGAATTACTTTTTCACCACAAAGAAACTCCTCTGGAGTATACCCCAATAGTCATATCCTGCCCCCAAACTCAACATCTGGCAACCACAATCCATTCACCATTACAGATGTGTCACTTCAATAATCTTATATGAATGGAATCATTCAGTATGTAACCTTTTAAGACTGGATTCTTTCATTCAGCATAACTCCTTTAAGATCCATCCAAGTTGTTATTTGTGTCAATAGTTAATTCTATTGAGTTGAGTAGTATTCAGTATTATAGATATTCCAGTTTGTTTTCCATCCAACTTCTATAGGATATTTGGGTAGTTACCAGTATTTTTTTTAATTTTGTTTTTTGTTTTTTGGTATTGGGGATTGAACCCAGAGATGCTTTACTACTGAGCTACATCCCCAGCCTTTTTTTTAAATTGTTTATTTTGACACAGAGTCTTGCTAATTGCTTAGGGCCTTGCTAAATCGCTAAGGCTGGTCTTGAACTTGCAATTGTCCTTCCTCAACCTCCTAAGTCTCTGAGATTACAGGTGTGCACCACTGTCTGTTCCTTGATTTGTCTGCAGTTTTTGACTGTTTCAAGTACAAATGGGTTCAGGGTGTATCTCAGTGGTAAAGCACTTGCCTAGTGTGTATGAGGACTTGGGTTCAATCCCCAGCAGCACAAAAAAAGAAAAAAGAAAAGAAAGGGAACTATTATGAATATTCATATACAGATTTTCTTAATTTTGTATTAACACATTAATTGTATAAATTAATATGACATTTCTATACATGCATGTACCTATCATGCCTTAATTGTATCCATTGTCTCTTGTCCTCCTCTTCTTTCCTGATCCTTCCAGTTACTAATAGCCCCTCTTCTATATATATATATATATATATATATATATATATATATATATATATATATATAATAGTAGATATATATAAAATAAAGTATATATAATATATATAAATATTATGTATAATATATATAAAGTATATAATATATATTATATATATTCCACATATGAGGAAAAATATGGAATTCTTGTTTTTCAGTGTATGACTTATTTTGCTTAACATGATGTCCTTCACCTCCATTCATTTTCCTTTTAATGACATGATTTCATTCTTCTTTATAAGTGAATAATGCTCCACTGTGTTTATATACAAAGTTTTCTTTAACCATTAATCTGAGTGTGAACATGTAGTTTGATTTCACACCTTGGCCATTGTGAATAATGTCACAATAAACATGGGTATGCAAGTATCTCTTTTGTATGCTGACTTCATTTCCTCTGGAGATATACCCAGAGGCGGTGTAGCTGTATCATATAATAGTTCTATGTTTAGCTTTTTGCATAACCTCCATATTGTTTTTCCTAGTGGCTATACTAATTTTATTTTCACCAACAGGATACAAGTGTTCTTTTTCCTATACATTCCCATCAGCATTATTTAATTTTTGTTGGGTTTTAGATAATAACCCTTCTGACGAGGGGGAGATGCAATTTCATTGTACTTTTGATTAGCATTTCCCAGAGGGCTGAATATATTGAGCCTTTTTTTCATATATTTATTGGCCATTTACCTTTCTTTCGAGAAGTATCTGTTCAGATCATTGCCCATTTTTTGGCTGGATTACTTGTTCTTTTATTGTTGGGGGAGGGGGTTATTTGTTTGTTTATTTTTGGTTCTTTACACATTCTGGATATTACTCCTCTGTCAGGTGAATAGCTGACAAAGATTTTCTCCTGTTAGTTTTCTCTTTACTCTGTTAATACTTTCTTTGCTGCACAGAAACTTTTAATTTTTAGGCCCATTTGTAGATTTTTGTTTTTGTTTCTTGAGCTCTTTGAATTCTATTCAGGAAATCATTGTCTGTGCCAATATCTTAAAGTGTTTTCTATATGTTTTGCTCTGTTTTCCCTTCTGCTTCCTTCCTTCTATCCTTTTCTCTCAGGACTGAAGATGAAACCAGGGCACACAACCATTGAGCTACATCCTCAGCTCTTTTTTTAAAATAATGTTATTTTATTTTTTGTCCATTTTTTTTTTATTTTTATATGGTTCTGAGGATCGAATCCAGTGCCTCACACATGCTAGGCAAGCAAGAGCTACAACTGCAGTCCCTCAGCTCTTTTTTAAAAATTTATTTGTTCATTTTTTATATGTTTACATGACAGTAGAATGTATGTTGACATATTATACATATATGGAGTGCCATCTCCCATTCTTCTGATTGTACCTAATGTGGAATTACATTGGTCTTGTATTCATATATGAACATAGAAAAGTAATGTCCAATTCATGCTACTGTATTTCCTATCCCCATTCCCACTCCCTGTTTCTCTTTGTCTATCCCAAGTACTTTTATTTTTCCTTACCCCACCTGTTATTGGGAATTAGCATCTACATATCAGAGAGAACATTCAGCCTTTGGGTTTTGGGATTGGCTTATTTTACTTAGCATGAAGTCTCTAGGTCCATCCATTTACCAGCAAATGTCATAATTTCATTTCACTTTATGGCTGAGTAATATTTCTTATGTACATATATATATACCACATTTTTTTATCCATTCATCTGTTGAAGGGCACCTGGACTGGTTCCATAGTTTAGCTATTGTGGATTGAGTTGCTATATACATTGATGTGGCAATATTACTATAGTAGGTTGATTTTATGTTCTTTAAGTACATATCAAGGGATGGGATAACTAGGTCAAATGGTGGTTCAATTCCAAGTTTTTGGAGGAATCTCCATACTATTTCTAGAGTGGTTGCACCAATATGCAGTCCTACCAGCAATTTATTGTTACTTTATTCTTAATAATTGTCATTCTGACTGGAATGAGGTGAAATCTCAGCGTAGTTTTATTTTGCATTTTTCTAATTGATAGAGATGTTGAACATTTTTTCATATATTTGTTGACCAATTATATTTCTTCTTCTATGAAGTACCTATTGCCCATTTATTGATTGGGTTATTTGGGTTTTTTTTTTTTTGGTGTTAAGTTTTTGAGTTCTTTATAAATACTAAAGATTAATGCTCTAGCTAGGTGCAGGTGGCAAAAATTTTCTCCCTTTCATAGGCTTTCTCTTCACATTATTGAGTCTTTCCTTTTCTGTGGAACTGAACAGACACTTCTCAGAAGAGGATATACAATCAATCAACAAACATATAAAAAATATTCAACATCTCTAGCAATTAGAGAAATGCAAATCAAAACCACTCTAAGATTTCATCTCACTCCAGTCAGAATGGCCTCTATCAAGAATATAAACAACAATAAGTGTTGATGAGAATGTGGGGGAAAAGACACACTCAAACATTGCTGGTGGGATTGCAAATTGGTGCAGCCAATCTGAAAAGCAGTATGGAGATTCCTTTGAAAACTTGGAATGGAACCACCATTTGACCTAGCTATCCCACTACTTGGTTTATACCCAAAGGACTTCAAAACAGCATACCACAAGAACACAGTCACTTCAATGTTTATAGCAACACAATTCACAATAACTAAATTGTGGAACCAACCTAGAGGCCCTTCAGTAGATGAATGGACAGGGAAACTTTGATATGTATACACAGTGGAACATTACTCAGCATTATAAGAGAATAAAATCATGCATTTGCAGGTAAATGGATGAAGTTAGAGAATGTAATGCTAAGTGAAGCAAGCCAATCCCAAAAAATCAAAGGCCAAATGTTTTCTTTGCTATGAGGAGGCTGACACATAATGGTGATGGGGGGTGGGGAGCATGGGAGGAATGGAGGAACTTTAGATAGGGCAAAGGGGAGGGAGGGGAAAGGAGAGGGCAAGAAGGGAATAGGAATGATGGTGGAGTGAGACAGACATCATTACCCTAAGTACATGTGTGAAGACTCAAATGGTGTGAAAATACTTTGTGTATAGTGATTTGAAAAATTGTGCTCTAAATGTGTAATATGAAGTGAATTACATTCTACCATCATGTATAACAAATTAGAATAAATAAATAATTTAATAAAAAAGAAGCTTTTTAGTTCTGATTCCATCTCATTTGTTTGTTCTTGAGTTTCAGACTTCTTTCACTTTAGGAGTCTTGCTAAGGAAGTTGGTTCCTAAGCCGACATGATGGAGATTTGGGCATACATTTTCTTCTTTTAGGCACAGGGTCTCTGGTTTAATGCCTAGATCCACTTTGAGTTGAGTGTTTTGCAGGGTTAGAAACAGGGATCTAATTTCATTTTGCTGCATATGGATTTACAGTTTTCCCAGCATCGTTTGTTGAAGAGGCTATCTTTTCTCCAAGGTATATTTTTGGCATCTTTGTCTAGTGCAAGATAACTGTGTTTATGTGGGTTTGTCTCTGTGTCTTCTATTCTCTACCATTGGTCTACATGTCTGTTTTGGTACCAATACCATGCCATTTTTGTTGCTATAACTGTGTCATATAATATAAAGTCTGGTATTGTGACGTCTCCTGCTTCACTTTTCTTACTAAGGATTGCTTTGGCTATTCTGGGTCTCTTATTTTTACAAATGAATTTCATGAGCGCTTTTTCTATTTCAATGAAAAATCTCATTAAAATTTTAAAGGAATTGCATTGAATTTGTATAGCACTTTTGGTAGTATGGCCATTTAGACAATATTAATTCTGCCTATTCAAGAACAATGTTTTTCCATCTTCTAAGAGCTTCTTCAATTCATTTATTTAGTGTTCTGTAGTTTTCATTATAGAGGTCTTTCACCTGTTTTTTTTTTTTTTTTTTAAGATTGATTCCCAAATATTTTTTTAGGCTATTGTGAATGGGGTGGTTTTTCTAATTTCCCTTTCAGCTGCTTCATCACTGATATATAGGAACACAATTAATTTATGGATGTTAATTTTATGCCCTGCTATTCGGCTGAATTTATTTATGAGTTCTAGTAGTTTTGTGGTATAGCTTTTTGGGTCTTCTAAATATATATTCATGTCATTGGCAAAAGGGGATTGAGTTTGAGTTTTTCTCTTTCTATTCATACCTCTTTCTTTCTTCTGTCTAATTGCTCTGGCTAGAGTTTCAAAGATCATGTTCCTCGGCTCTTTTTATTTCTTATTTTGAGACAGGGTCTCTTTAAGTGTCCAGAGTGGGCCTTGAACTTGTGAGCCTCCTACCTCAACCTCTTGAGTCTCTGAAATTATACCTGTGCACCACCATGCCCAGCTTTATCTGTTTTCTTCTAGTAAAAATTCAATGTTTCAGCTGTTACCTTAAGGTTTTTTGGGACATTTGACTTGATTTCTGTACAGGGAGAGACATGAGGGTCTAGTTTCAATCTTCTGCATGCAGATATTTGTTGAATATCTAACACCATTTGTTGAAGAGACTGTCTTTTCTCCAATTTATATTTTTGGCACCTTTGTCAAGAATCATCTGGTTGTAGATAAGTAGGTTTTTTTCTGGGTCCTCTGTTCTGTTCCATTGATCTGTAGGTATACTTTTATGCCAATATCATGCTATCTTTGTTACTGATTCTATAGCATGTTTTAAAATCAGACATTGTGATGCCTGCAGCATTGCTCTTTTTCTTAGGATTATTTTGGTTCTTGGGGGTCTTTTGTGCTTCCATATAAATTTTAGGATTTAATTTTTTTTTCTGTGAAGAAAGCCATTTTAATAGAGATTGCATTGAACCTGCAGATCATTTTCAGAAGTATGGCCATTTTAACAATATTAATTCTCTTCAATCATGAACATGGGAAATAATTTCTACCTTTTAGTATCTTCTTCAATTTCTTTATAGAGTATTTTCTAATTTTCATTGTGTAGTTATTTCACCTGCTTAGCTAAGTTTATGACTAACTTTTTTTTTAAGAATATTGTGGATGGTATTGCTGTTATAACTTTCTCATACTTCATTTATATTTATATATTTACACACACACACACACACACACATGCACGCACACACACACACATACATACATAGAAAAGGTACTGCATGAAACCAACTTGATCATGATGTATGATCTTTTTAAGATGCTATTAAATTTGGTTTTTAATTGAAGAATTGTTGTTAGTTTTTCAAAAGTATGATGACATTTAGCAGTGAATTCATCTGATCATGGGCTTTTCTTTTTTGGTAAATTTTCTATTACTACTTCAATTTCATTGATCTATTTAGGTATTTTACATTCTGTAGTTTGATTTTGGTAAGTTGTGTGTCAAAAAAATCTGTCTATTTCTTCTAAATTTTCACTTTATTGGCATATAGTTTTTCAAAATATTCCCTAATGATCCTTTAAATTTTAGTGATATCTGTTGTAATCTCCCTTTTCACCTCAAATTTTATTTACTTGATTCTTTTCTCTGTCTCTTTTAGTAAGTTTAGTTAGAAGTTTGTCAATTTTGTTTGTCTTTTCAGAGAACCAACTCTTTGTTTCATTTATCTTTTACATTGTTCTATTAATCTCTATTTCATTTATTTGTATTCTGATCTTTATTTTGTTTATCCATCTACTGCTTTGGAGTTTGGTTACTTCTGTTTTTCTAAGACTTTGAGTACATCATTAGACTATTTAATTGAGATCTCTCTCTCTCTCTCTCTCTCTCTCTCTCTCTCTCTCTCTCTCTCCTGACCTCTCCTCACCCCCCCCCAATATGGGCACTAATTGCTATAAATTTTCTTCATAGTACTCCTTTTACTCTATCCACAGGTTCTGGTATGTTGTGATGTTGTGTTTCCACTTCTGTTTGATTCCAGGAACTTTTAAATTCCACCACCCCTGATTTCTTCAATGACCCAATGTTCACCAGAAGGGTGTTGTTAATCTCCATGTGTTTGTGTTATTTCTATAAATTTTCTTGTGTTGATTTCTGCTTTCCTTCCATTGTGATCAAATAAAATGCAAGAATTATCTCAATGTTTTTTAATTTGTTAAGTACATTTGATCTATTGTATAATGTAACTCTGATGTTTCTTTGTTGAGTCTTTGAATTAATGATTTATTTACTGGTGAGAGACACCCACTATTATTGTATTGAGACCAACTCTACCTTTATGTGTAGTAGTGTTTGTTTTATAAAACTTGGTGCTCTGATATTTGGTACATATATACTTATAATCATTATGTCTTCTTAATGAAAATATAATGATTATAAGTATATATGCACCAAATATCAATATTGATATCAATATTGAACACTATGTGGCAACCTTCTGTGGTCTTTTAACTGGTCTTGTATTAATCTATTTTGTCAGATATAAGTATATAAGTCAGATATAATCCTTGCTTTTGGATTTCATTTTCCATTCTGACATTTTCAATCTGTGTATGTTTTTGCAGGTGGGGTGAGTCTCTTGCAGGAAGCATATTGTTGGGTTTTGTTCTTTATTCCAATCAGTCAGTTTATCTTTTAATTGGTGAATTCAGACCACTTACATTTCAGGGTTGTTTTCAAAAGGTATGTAGTTGTTTTATTGTTTTGCTGATTTTCTTTAGGCTGTGTGGAATTTTTATATTTATTTCTTCCTCTCTTATTCATCTTAGTTGATGGTTCCTCTTTTTATTTATCTTATGTCTAAAGGAAAGTTACTATAGTATATATTATATATAGTATAATGAAAACTATATGACAATGTTAAATTCTTTTCTATTTTTCATTTGTGGGTCTACATTTGCAGTACCATTTATTCTTTCCCATATTCTCACAATTTTGTTTATCTTTCTTTCTATTATAGGTGTAGGATTCCCTTAAGTATCTTCTGTAATGTTGGTTTATCTGTCACGAATTTCCCTAATTGATGTCTATCTTATGAAGACTATTTCCTCTTTGCTTCTGATAGATAACCTTGCTGAGTATAATAGTCTTTATTAGCAGTTTTTTTTTTCTTTTAGGACTTGAAATATATCACAATGCCCTCTTAGCCTATAGAGATTCTTCTGCAAAGTCTATTATAATGGGTTTGCCTTTAAATGTGACTGAACATTTCTCTCTTATAATTTTTAATATTCTTTGCTATACATTTTGACAATTTAGCTATAATAAGTCATAGAGAGATTCTTTTTTGCTCATGTCTATTTGGGATTCTAAATGCCTCCTGTGCCTGGATGTCTGTCTTCCTCAAGAAAGGAGAAAATAAAGATTAAAACTTAAAAAGAGGTGAGAACAAAGAAGACAAAAAGCAAAAATGTATTAATAGAAAATAAAACTTTCCTTTCACTGAGCTACTCAAATGAAAGGGCAAGAATGAATGTTTGCAACTTAAGATAATCAAAGCTTCTCTCTGAGTCTTCTTAGGCCCTGCTCTGCATCAACAAAGCAAAGGCTGGCGGGTACTTGCCCCCTCTTCTTTCCTTTGTAATGCTCACCTGATAACTAGCAGGAGTGATCTTTAGCTGTAGCTACTTGAAATTCCTCTCAGTTGCCTTGCTCAGTGAAAAGAGCTAATGGGAAAGCAAAGTTCCCCAGGTAAAATTTCTCTCTGGGCCTTTTGGTCCTTGCATTCCAACGGCTGAAAAAATGCCAGTGAAGCAGCATGTCAAGGAACTAGAATGGAATGCAAAACTCCAAAAAAAGATTTCCTCCAGAGGCTTTATTGTTGTTGTTGGTGGTGGTCTTGTGTATTTGTGTTTGGATTTGGGGTGTGTGTGAATCTAAGAATTGAATTAAGTGGCTTTTTAACCATTGAGCTGTATCTCAGTCCATTTTTATTTTTATTTATTTATTTATTTTTTAAATTTTGAGACATGGTCTTGCTAGGTTGCTAAGGTTAGACTCAAACACAATTTTCCTCCCTCAGCCTCCTTAATCACTGGAATTACAGGTCTGTGCCACTGTGCCTGACACTCAAGGGCAGGATTAACACTGGTGCTGTGGTTTATCAGAGAGCTAGCATAGAATGCGAACTCCCCAAAGATTCTCCCTGAGCTTTTGGGCAGTGTGTTCTGAGAACAGGTCTGACACCAGCTCTGCAGAGTATATGAGGATGCTCATGTAGCTGGAGAAAGATACTAGAGTCATAAAAGAACTTTACTGGGAAGTGAGAGCAGCAGGACTCACATACATCTGCTGCCTCTGATGCTGGTGCTCCTGGACTTGGCTCCCACGTGAAATCACACCTGAATGTCACATCCCCATGATCACCAATTTTAATGGGAAGCCCTTCCACATCATAGTCCAGTTTCCTACTCCATAGAATTTTCAGCAGGTTTGTGTGAAGTCTCACTCACAGGCCAAACTGACTCATAAGGCAGCTGTCCTTTGATCTAGTACACTGCCATGGACACAGGGTCCCAAAGAGAGGAAAATCCTGAGACATTTGATTTCCAGAGTAGTAAGCTCAGATAATAGGGCCTTTATGAAGATGGCTCCTTGTCACAGAACCATGAGAATATGTTGGAAAGTGCAGAGATTTTCTCCAGAGCCAGCTCATTATGCAGATTCCATGTCTCTTATCTATTTAGACTACATGGCTGAATCCTACAGTAGTGGAGCTCATTAGGGCTCTCTCTTTTTTACCTATACACCAGCCAAAGAGATATGCCCCTTTCCCTGCCCTACTGGTTTTGTGCTATTGGTGCTAGGGTGCTCTATTTCTCCCTCTATTTAACTATCCAAAAATCTGTGGATTTCTTTGCTCTTCTCCATTGTATTCAGCACTCCCATGGGTCACCCACTTCAACAAGCAGCTACATTCCTATCCTTTTGCTTCTATCTCATGGAAAGCAGGTAGGTTCTGGATGCCTCTGATATGCCATCTTGGAACTCAAGTACAGATTTCACACACAAAAGTGATTGTTAAGTCATATGGTTTCTGTATGTTTAAGAGAAACAACTCATATATTTTCAAAAGTGGTTAAACCCTTTTAAACACTTTGTCAGTGCTTGGTATTACCAGTATTTTATAATTTGCCTTTTCGAGTAGGTGTTTTGTGGTAAAAAATGTAACTTTAATTTGTATTTCCCTAGAAGATGATTCTGAATATCTTTTATGTATTTATTTGCCACCAGTATATCTCTAGACAAGCATCTGTTCAAGATTTTTGCTCATATTCCAATTGAAGTGCTTATTTTCTTACTACTGAGTTTATAAAATTCTTTATATATTTTGGATACAAGTTCTTCATTAGATATGTGGTTTACAAATATTTTCTCTCACTCTATAGCTTGTTTTTTTCATACCTTTAGCAGATATTTCACAAAGCAAAATCTTAACTTTTGATGAAGTCTAATTTATCAATTTTGTTTCCTCATTAGTGCAGGACAGGATTAAAGATTAGGTATCTATGCATAGGCTTAACCTGAAAAGACAGGACATTACTGCAGCACAGGGATTCAAGGGTTGTTGTGGACTGAATTGTGTACACTGCCAAATTCACATGTTAAAGCCCTAGTCCCAGTGTAACTGTTATAGTTTAGATATGAGGTGTCCCCTAAAGTCTCTCATATATGAGACAATACAGGAATTGTGACTGTGAGAGCTGTGAACTATTAGTGGGTTAATCTATTTGATGGATTAATAATTTGAGAAGATTAATGGGTGTTAACTGTAGGCTGGTAGGGTGGGGCTAGAGGAAGTGGGTCACTGGGGAGGTGCTCTTGAGGATTATATTACCCTACCCGAGAACTCCTTGCATTCAAGCTGTCTTTGCTTCCTGGTTGCCCAGTCCTGTGCTGCCATGCCCTTCCACTATGATGCTCTGCCTCATCTTGGATGCAAAACAATTCAGTCAACCAACCACAGACTGAACCTCTGAAACCATGAGCCAAAATAAACTCTTCCTCCTCTAAGTAGTTCTTGTCAGCTGTATTGGTTATAGTGATGAAAAACTGACTAACACAGTGACTATATTTGAAGATAAGATCTTTAGGAAGGTGATTAAGCTTAAATGAGATCAGAACGTAGGACCCAAATCTGACAAGGAAGAGACACCAGTTCTTTTTCAGTCTGTATCTACAATGTAGAGATGAAAGGCCAAGTAAAGATACAAGAAGGCTGCTGTCTAAAAACCAGGAATAAAGGCCTCAACAGAAATTAATTACATCTGCACCTGGATTTTGGTCTTCCATACTCCAGACCTGGGAAAAATTAATTTTTTTCTTGTTTAAGACACTCAAACTCCCTCAGACTTTTTTCTGCTACAATAACATAATGCTATAGACTGAGTAAATTATAAACAAGAGAGTTTTATTTGGCTCTTGGTTCTAAAGTCTTGGAAGTCCAAGATCAATGGCCTAGGTCTAGTGAGGGCCCTTTTAATGTGTTATAACATGGCAGAATACATAACATGTTAAGAGGACACTTGTGAGAGAGAGAAACTCATTCCCAAGATAACTAACCTATTCCCATGATAATGACTCTAAACCATTCACCATACTGTGCCCCATGACCAAATTGCCTCTTCAAGATCCAAACTTGCAACACTGTTATAATCATGATTAAGTTTCAGCTTGAAGTTTGAGGGGATTTTCAAACCCGAGCACAACCAGAGCAGATGAATGAACATAGGATGTCAGAATTCAACCAGCAATCTCTATGGGGGAAGGGCACCATCTCCTTTTTTTCAAAGTGATTAGAGGACAGGATTCTGCACATGGATTCTACTAGTCCTGCAGTGCACACCAGGGTGGAGGAATGGCATAACTTGCTCATAGGACTCACGTTGAGAAAAGGCAGGTATGACTAAAACCTTCTGATTCATCCAGGTGGATGTTCCACAAAGAATTTTTCATAGTTCTTTCTTTGGCCAGAGAGCCCAGGTTTCTTTTCTGTTTTTTTTTTTTTTTTTTTCTGTGCCTGTTTCCAAGTTATCAGACTTAGCTGTGCCAAATTCAGGACAAACAAGAGACAAGAAAAAAATAAAAATAAAAAACCCAAGGAACTAATTTCTCAGTAATTCCTGAAGTCTTTAGGCCTCTAGTCAAACTACTTTTTCTTCTCCATTTTTCAGACCTTCATTCCTGCATATTTTGTTGTGAGAAATAAAAGTACATGTTTCCACTCTAGGATGTAAAATATCTTTTAAAAACTAAATTTAAAATATTTCAGGAGACCAACACCAACATTCTTGGAAATTTTCTAGAAATTACCTTGATTGAAAGATACCTGAGAATCTGACTGTCTAACATAGAAGAGGAAATGCTGGACTTGATAGGTGTGGCTCGTGTTTTATGTTGTTCTTGCTCATTTTTGGTTTTTGGTTTTTTTTTTTTGTTTTTGTTTTTGTTTTTTTTTTTGCAGCTCTGGGAATCAAATTCAGGGCCTTTCACATGCTAGGCAAGTATTGTAGCATTAGGCTGCATCACCAGCTCCTCTGATTCCTTTTTTGTGCGGCTTTAGGCAATTTACTGTGCCTTTCCTAGTCTCACACTCTTCATCCATTCGAAATAATTGGACTAGATCTGGATTAATAAGTAGCTTTCATCTCTCATGCCAACAAAATGAAATAGGAAAGCTTTGCTGAGAGGAGCCCTCTTAAGACCATGATTAGGCTTGTTGAGAAGAAGCACTGTATTCAACTAGCAATGTCTGCCTTGTGCATAAGATAAGATCATGATAGCATACATGCTTCATTTTCTTCTTGTTATAGAAAATCTTTAAAGACTTTCTGGTTCCAAAATATAATATTTGAAACATTTTTCTTGAACACTGAGTAAAATAAGGGAAAGTATTTGGGGGTGTTTCTTCAGAAGTAAAATTCTTAAAATATTAATCCTACACAAAACCCAAAAGCATAATACTGAAATGTTGCTCAGCAATGACATTTCTAGTAAAATTAAGACTGCAGTTCAAGCAAATTTTTAATTTGATTTAAGTTTAAAACTTACAAACTGATTGATTATCTCTAAATATCTCTCAAAGATCACTCTTCCCAGCACAGCCTTTTGATGGGACTGAATACCAGTTGGTCCAAGCCTGAACTTTAAAGAGGATGTGAAGACATTGTGTTGATTGAAGAGATCCATATTACTTTAGGCATATGCTTAGACTGTCAAGGGACAAAGTTGACATTATAAAAATTAAGGTAAGACCAGAATTTTCATTTCATAGGGCCTTCCCAGAGAGCCAGAACAGTTCTTGTAAAAGAGCCAAACTTTTTATTTTAAAAGATCTTCAAACCACCTTAAAGTCATGATAAAAGCTACATTTGAGGTCTTCCATAACAGAGGAGGAATTTTCTAGAATTTGAAAAGAATATATTGAAAAGAGAAGATCTTAGTTCAGAGTGAGTATCAAAAGGACAAGATACATATACATAATTCTGATTTTCCTCCTACAGTTAAATACATATCCAACAAGAACATGTTGTTTTCTATCTCACATTCAGTTCAGAGGAAATTAAAATGATGATCATTTTATTTTTCAAATATATGTAAGAAGGGCCAGAGATATAGCTCAGTGGTAGAGTATGTGCTTAGTTTGCACAGGACCCTGGGTTTAATCCTCATCACTTCATTCCATTGGAGACAAAAAAACTGATAGATTGTAGAGTAAGATGTAAGAATAATTTACAACTTTGAAATGAGTCCCATGAATTTTGTTTGCATAGCAGGACGATTTGGTGGAAACACTCAGCAAAGAGAATCTGGGAGACAGAGTAGGAAAAAGAGAAATAGGAAAAAAATTAGATTTTAGATAGATTGTACTTCATGTGTTTTGGGGCACACTCAAAGGAAGAAATCCACTGGATAGTTGGAAAAAATGGTAGAAATCAGGATACAAAACATAAAATTGGGAGCCACCAGAATATTGGGATATAGAGTAAACAAAGAACCCTAAAGGGGCACAGAAAAGAGTTATATCTCATTCCATCAAAAAGTTCTCAGTTGAGATATGTGACTAGTAAGCACAGAAATGACATTTTTTAAAGTAGAATGAAGATACTGGACATACACCTCCTCTTTACCTCTATTGTATCATAAAGTTAATTCAAAACATCTTAAACACTGACAAAAGAAACAAACAAGTGAGCTCTGAAAAGTTGAATCTGAAATACACAACAGCTTACAGAAATTCCAGTCTGACAGAGAAATCAAAAAAATCCCCTAGAGGTTTGAGTCTATGATACCAGATGGCAACACAAGTCCAAGTTAGCAGTACCTTCCATTTGTGCACAAAGAAAAGAGACATGAAATCCTGAGGCTGAGATCTTTCAACTTCCCCATAAAAGGTGTTCAGAAGGTATCAGAATTTTAGCAATCTGGCAAAAGTAGGAAGGCATTTCTTTACTGTTTTAATAGAGGTTAGAAGAAGATCCATACAGGGTTTTCAAGAGTAGAGATTCCAGACACAAGAAGATATCCATTGTCATAATTAAAGTGCTTCAAGTTTGGGGGATGAATTTCAGAGAAAACCATTAAACACCTGATCAACTACCATATTTATTTAGTTTTACCTTCCTGGTATTCTGAAATCCAAGACCTCTGCCCATTTTTACTTCTGATCTTTTGGTTGAGACCACTATCACCTTTTGCCTAAATTCTTGAAACTCCCTCTTACCTGGTCTCTGTCTACAGTTTTGCTGTTTCACTATGAATTCACTATTGTCAGTGCAACTGGGATTTATTTTAAAAGAATAAGTCTGATCATATCACCCACTTTCCATCCTGAAGCTATTCTCCGAATGTTTTACAGACTAGATAATGGATGAGATAGTTGACAAATATTATCTGTAAAGGTACAATTTTGGGACACAACTTTTCAGCTCTGTCACAGTCTTTCAATTCTGCCAGTATAGTATAAAAGTAGTCATAAATAATATGCAAATAAATATAAATTGGTCAATGAAATTTTGTTTAAACAAAGAATAATGTGATAACCCTATGGACTACAGGAACAAAGGGATTTCCCTCTTTTTATTAGGCCAGTTGGACAGGAATTATAGGTCTGGAGATCCTCACTGAGATTCTCCTGCAGGGAGTAAGCTGCAAGCTGCTTATATACTGGGGAAAAAGATGAAATGTGTTGTAAGAACAAGACTTTGCTTTTCAGAAATGTCAAGGCTGGTGTTTGTTTCACCAGATACATCAGTGGATTCAAAAGTACAGAAGATAATGGCTAGAGGGAAGATCAATATCAGGGAAGGGGGCAGGGCCAACATCCATCTCAGGATGTTACACCAGAGTTTCATTCCCAGTAGGAAGAAAGCTATTTGAGCTTTGAGTCCAACAGTATCAGTGCTGATATTACCAGTGGGAATGAATGAAAGTTAACAAGGGGGACATAAGTAGTGGGAAGGTAATGATGGGTTCACAGGAATAAAAGATAATGAATATAGAATTGCAATGAACCATCAGCAGAAAAGATCAGAGAAAATACTATGGAAGGAGCTCAAGCAGAAAGAACCCAAAATATCTTTTCCATACCCATGAAAACATTCAGAATTAACTGGATAATACTTAAAGTGGTGACCCTTTTAAGCCATGATTATTTATAGAGCAAAAAGGAGTTGCATTATATATTTTTTATACTTAGATTTATTTATTTACTTTTATGTGATGCTAAGGCTCAAACCTAGTTTCTCCATGTGCTAGGCAAGTGCTCTACCACTGAGCCACAATCCCAGCCCCAGTTGCAACTGTATTTGTTGTCAAAGGCTGATGAGGTGAGAAATCTAGGGTTTATACATGTAATAGCTGAATGCTCCCAGAAATTCAAGAGTATGTGGACATGGATTTGAGTTTTATTCATAACAACACTTATATTCATTTGAGCCTCTGAGGTAGGGGGAAGTTGACATGGAATTAAGTGTAAAACAGATTTATGTACTTACATTTAATGCCATGTTACCTTCCCACTATCTCAGAGGCTCAAAGACTGGTCATATTTGATGTTAGCAAAAGCCCCAAGAAAGAAGTGTGCTTATCCTATTTTATAAGAGAGACTGCTGATGGATATGCAAGATCTACTTAAAGAAGAAGAAAACTAGCCCGAAGCCCCCTTACTGATCTAGTCCCTCCTATATGTTTAGCCTCATATCATATCAGTATCCATTTTGCTTTTCTTTTTCAAATGTACTGGTCTGGTTTTGGTTCTTAGGAACCACAATTCTCTCTCCTTCTTTTGGGTCTTGAAGTGCTATTCCCTCTACTTAGAACACTCTCAGGCTGGAAATGTAGTTCAGTGGTAGAGCACTTTCACAGCATGTACATGGTCCTGTGTTTAATCCCTAGCACGACAAACAAAAAAATCCCACTGTCTTCCCTACTCACATACCCCTCCCTACCTTTGCCTAATGTACTCTAGACATCTTTCTGATCAGGAAATTCTGTTTTATATTCCAGTGGCATTGTAGCATAGTGGAAAAAGTTCTGGTCTTTTCTTAGTCCTACATCAACTTCTCTTTAGCTGTGTATTTTTGGTGACTTTACCTTTTATTAAAATTAATTTACTTATTAGAAAAAAAAACAGAGATAAAAATATCAACTGTACACAACCCAAAGAGTAGTCAGAGAATTATGCATAATAATAGAAAGAGCTTTGAATAGTACAAGGTGCTGTTTTGAAACCTCCAAGGGCCTCCCTATTGCTCAGCCCAGAGTTCCTCTTCAGGCTGCTCCTGGTATTCCCTTCTGCTCTCTATAGTAGGCCCAGAGATTCATTTTTATTTCCTCCCTTGTAATAATTTTCACTACTTAATCTCTTGAAATCATGTTGCTCAACACTGGCTGCTCTCCCTACTCTTGATCATATTTAATGACACAAAGCACACAAGTTGTCTGACTCATAATTACCCCACCCCGTCCCAGGAAATAAAACTATCAAACTTGGTGTTGTTACTTACAGAGTTCTGGAAATATTCTGTAGTTTGCTCATTTTTTCTTTCTTTTTTTTTAAAGTAACTAAAGCTTCTTTGACTTCTGCCTTTCAGCTTTCTTTTCAAATATGAAGTTCAACAAAACTTTCTTCTGCTTCTGACTCTGTCAGCAAAATCCCTACAAATTCTCTCTCAAGGATGTCCTTCCTAGACTGAGAATGTCATCCATGAAGAAAGGTTGTCTCCTTGTCTTAGATCACTTTGTAACCTGAATTCTCCAGCTGAGGTGATTCCACAGAGCCTCAGCCCCTATGGGTATGATCTGAAAGAGAGGATATACATGATCCAGATACTGTGACTCCCAGTGATACATATACATTTCTAAATAGATATAGAGTTCTTTCCAGCTGATCTCAGCTCAAGCTCAAGATTTCAACTCAGTTCAGCCCTGTAGCTAGTCATCATCAATCAAGAATCAGTGAGGGAGGTAAAGCCAATTAGTTGTAAATACCATTGAGGCAAAACTTTTCCTGAAAGTTTACTCAAAGTATTGGTTTAATCCTTTGCATAAAGACTTCATTTTTACCAGAATTGGAAAAGTGTCCTCAACTCTGTAATTTATATGATCTCTGGCTCCCTGCAATGATGTTTATTTCAGATTGATACATTGCTCTAAGAAAATATTTATTAAACTGAGCAATTCTGTTTTGGGTAAAAATTAATAGACTAGAATAAGCTTTATGAGGCAATTTATTCCATTTTCCAAAGCATATTTGTACTTCACTTTCTACAATTGATATGGAATGAGGTATATTTTACTTTCTTATAATTAAAAAAAACATTATTCAAGATTCAAGGATGAAAAATATAAATCAGGGTAAAAATTGTTTAATAAAGTATTTGTAAAAGTAAGGGCAAGTTTGAGGGAAGCCAACAAATTTTGTGAAGTACCTTTCCTTTCATAAACTTGGAGAGGTAGGAGGTGAAAGAAGAGAGAGCCATTATGAAAACCTTGGAGGAGAAGGCGACCTAATTGAAGTTATTCCCACCAAAAGCATGAAGAAACCAATTCAAAGACTAATAGAGTCTTGTGGGGAGGAATAAAGCATCTTGCTCTACTCTTATATTCTAAGTTCATCTCTTTGGTGTCCCTTTCTGACGTAAATCAACAAGAAATCACATAATAAGGAGATTTATCATGCAGCCTACAGCATATATCTCACCAAAAGATGAAAGATGGAGAAAGGAGCTAATATGGCAGCCATTGGTTATATGAAGCGACTGAGTACTTGAAATGTGTCTAGTCTGAATTGAGGTGTGCTACGTGTTAAATAGACATTAGATTCCAAAGAATTTCTAGGGCAATCAAAAGGAACATGAAATAGCTTAACGACAATTATTTTCTTTGCAAATTTTGTTGGTAATCCATGAGTTAAATGAAAATATATTAAAATTAATTTCTCTAGTTGTTTAAAAAAAGAAGTAAAGAAAAACAAGGTAACATATTCTATATCTTGATCATAGTACTATATGTCCATATATATATGTTGCCATTTTTTAATATTTATGTTGTCAAAAATCATGTAACTATAAAATTAAATAGGGCAAATTGTACCATATATAAATTATATGTCAACAAACAGGACTCTAAAAGGAAATCTAGCTCATAAAGTGATTTAACAGTATTTGGCACACACTAACTACCTGATAAATAATGGATATCATTATGATTCATTAAAACAACCAGCATCAGGTTGATTCACAGTGGAGTAGGAAAGGGGAGCATAGGAGGAATAGATGAACTCTAGATAGGGCAAAGAGGTAAGATGGGAAGGGAGGAGGCATGGGGTTAGAAATGATGGTGGAATGAAATGGAAATCATTATACAAAATACATGTATGAAGACACAAATGGTGTGAATGTATTTTGTATACAACCAGAGATATGAAAAATTATGCTCTACATGTGTAATATGAATTGTAATACATTCCACTGTCACATATGACAAATCAGAATTTTAAAAAAGATTTCAGTAGCAGAGGAAAACCACTTTGAGTTAAGCTAATTGCTATAGAGGATTTTGAGTACTCAATCAGATCAAAAGTAAATGATGTCATCCACCAAAAACTGTAACTGTGGTTTTATGAGAGCAAAACATCACATTTTCTGGCTACACAAAAAGGACATAGGTTGTGAAAATAGGACTGACATAAATATAGCATAGTGTTCAGGAGTAAGGGCTCTGGAGAGAGAAGATCTGGGTTCTACTACTTGCTAGCTGGGTGACCTCAGGAAAATTAATTTCCCTTTCAGATTCTCACTGTGAGCTTGGGTCATATTGCCTACCTTGTTGCTTAGCAGACTGAATGGAAATTAAAATACACATTCATGTTTTTGGCACAGAGTTCTAAAAACTGGCAGATACTATTGTGAATTATTTTTATCAAAGGAATGTGTGTCTTTCTAGTCCCTGGAGAAGAGCACATAAAGATGGCTTGTGCAAAAGTGTGCCAGATCACTAAGGAAATACTCCAAAATAAATAAAGAGGAGTCAGAATCTGTAAAAAAAATAAGAATCAAAATGCCATCAGACTTGTCTACATTAACACTGGAAGCTAAAACATTACCCAGCAGTTCCTTCAGACTTCTGAGTAGAAATTACTTCCAAAGTATAATCTATATCCAGCCAAACTATTAATCAAATATGAGGATAAAATATATCTTCAGCTATTTAAAGTCTCAAAAATTATTTTCCATGTACCCTATTTCAGAGAGCTACTAGAAGATTTACTCTACCCAAACAAGAGAATAAACCAAAAAATGAAAAGCAAGAAATCCAGAAACCAGGGGATTCAACTTAAGAAATAGATCCAGGAAACTCTTGAGACAAAGGTAGAGAGACAACCCAGGATGGATAAGTGAGCAGCAGCCCAGGGAGAAAATCTATCCATTATACAAAATAGATGTATGAAGACACAAATGGTGTGAATAGGTCAGGAGAATATGGGAGATATACTCCCAAGAAAATAAAATTGAAGAGTGGAGCTGTTAAAGGCATCTGGGTTCCATGAAGAGAGAAGTTTTAGCTCAAAACCAAAATGTTGACTAAGCAAATAAGAAAGAAAATTAAACTGTCTGTGACCCATATGTCATCATTGAACCACCCTAAAACCATCTAAATCTTCATCTGACACCTTGTGTTATGTGAGATAATAAGTGTTGCTTGTTTAAATTGCTTTCAGTTTTCATTTCTTTTCTTTTTTATATTCCTTGTAGCCAAAACCATATAATTGATTCAGAGACTCAATTCCTTCAGAAAAAATGGGGCAAGATGTCTGGTATGTGGTTTGGAAAGCCATCATGATTGAAGGCAGCCTCATTAGTCACCTTAACACTTTCATTTGCTTTTTCTTTCTTGCATCTATAAAATCTCCTTTCTCTAGTCATCACCCATGGAAGGGGAAGAAAAGGAGCACTGGGATTATGTTGATATGAAATTGGTTATGTAGAATCACCTATCACTTCAACAGATTATTGGGAGTAAAAAGTTACCATTTCTTCATAGATTAGACTGCAGAATAGACTGACTTGCTTTTTTAAAAATATCAAAATAAAAATAAAGGGAGAGAGAGAGAGAGAGAGAGAGAGAGAGAGAGAGAGAGAGAGAGAAATGCCATATTCCTTTAATGGCACATTTCTCCTGCACTACCTCCTAGTAAGAGAATTTTAAAGCTCAAACCACAACTTCCTGCTGTGATCATTTTCTCTCATGGCCTCATTGGAAAAGAGATACAGCAGTTTCCCATTACCTCTATAGAATCAATTCAGGAACTAATTCTTGGGTAGGCTCATCTTTAAGCAAAATAAAAAAAAATCCCATTTCTTTACTATCAGTCGAAGGACTAAGAAAAATATTTAATTCATCACATTTATGGAACTTATCTCTGTCAAATAAATATGTAAATTAGTTTTTGTTTAAAAACAATAAAAAGCATCATGCAAATACCAAAGGTAATATTTTAAGTTATAGCATTTTTATTCACAGACTATGTACTGAATACAATTTACAGATGTAAAATCTTTTGTCCTGTTTAAATCACAAAATAAATAGGTTATTTCCTGTAAAGAGCCAGAAATTCATAATGGATGATAAAATAATACATAGATACACTTATAGATATGCAGTACATTTTAGAGAAAATACCTGGCTAGAACTAATGTGCCTTTAATTGCATACAAACTTTACAATAACTTAATGCATTCATTTTTTCTAGATAATGCTAATATGCCTTACTTGAGGCTTGAGTGTTAACATATGCAGGTACATATGTTGAAAGAAAGAAAAAGAAAGTGATATGACTGACATTAAAGATATATATTAATGTATTTTTAGATCTGTGTATCTTCAATACATATTTTGATGGGTCTTTAACACTAATTTCATGGCAGCCCAGCAAAAATATAAAATTGGTCTAGGAATGAAATCATATCCAATTCATTAGGCTTATTCAAATAGAGGAACTTTCTCATTAGTAGCCTGATATACTGTCTATAATCGTAAGTGCTCATGTTTGCTAAGTAATTACCAAATGCTATAAATGATGCTTAGGGCTTTTCATCTCATTTACAGGTAAACCAAAGAAGATGTTTTACATAAAAATGTAATTAAATGTTTCTTTATGTCATTTTCATATTTGGTCATTTTTTTCCCATCCAAGCAACCATCACCCAGGCAGACCTGGTCACCATACATCCGAGCTTGGCAATTGCCTTGGTCTTCAATCTGCTCCTCACCACTTTCTCCTTGACAGTGAATGCTTTATGGGAATTCCTCTCATTGGCTTGTGAGTTTGGGAAAGCAAAAACTATCTTCTCCAGTATAATTATGGGAAAATAGCATCGTAGGGGGAGGGCCACAGGGAAATCAATGGGTTTAGTAAAGTTTGAAATCCGTCTTTCTCACTCTGTTTTCTTGGATAAACTGGTGTAAGCATTATCATCTGGGAAATAGTACAAGTAAGTAAATGATATCTATAATGGATAATTTTATGTGTCAACTTAACTGTGCTAAAGATACCCAGATAGCTGGCAAAACATTATTTTGGGGAGTGTCTATAAAGATGTTTCCAAAAGAGAATAACAACTGAATTGGTAGGTGAGGTTATCCTTACCTACCACCAGATGGGATTTGTGTGTGTGTGTGTGTGTGTGTGTGTGTGTGTGTGTGTGTGTGTCCCATTGAGGACAAAAATGGAACTAAAAGGCAGAAGAAGGGTAAATTCTCTCCCTTCTTTTTGGCTGGTATATCCATTTTCTCCTGCTCTTGACATCAGATCTCCTGGTTCTCAGGCCTTCAAACTCCAGAATTAATACAAGCCACTAGCCACCACCCTCCATCTCAGTTCTGAAATTTTTGGGACTCATACTGAGAATTATACTATTAGTTCCTCTATTCTCAAGTCTCTTGATTCAGACTCAATTATACCACTGGCTTTTCCTGGTTCTCCAGTTAACAGATAACAGATGATGGGACTCCATTATTATGTGTGATAACTCCTCCATTATTATATGTGATAATTATATATATAATCAGTTCTGTTTCTCTGGAGAACTCCAGAAAACACAGATTTTCACATCAAGAGTGGTTCTAGAGGAAAAGAATTTTAAGAGCATGCTTTTAAAATTAGTTCTGTGGTTTCTGAAATTGGCTTTCTAATATGATTAGATTTAAAGATGATAATGACTCTTATTTCCAGTAGTAAAGAGAGCTCTAATAGTCCATGGCTTGTACTATTTAGAGATACACAAAATATCCTTCCTGACCAATCACTTATAAGAATAAAGGAGCTCAGTGGCTCTCTCTATATTTTTGAACATTTTTGAAAACTAAAGTATATAATTATGTTGGATGGTTATTTCTATAGTAACTGGGAAACATGGTGGGGAAAGAAAAGATGAGCTCACAGATTCAACTTCCCAGTTCAAATTCTGCACAAATGACATAAGAGCTCCTAGGTCCTCCCTGAGAGAGAGTTTTATCTCCTGTAGCTACAGGGATGAAATTATTGAAAATCAAATGTAAGATCTTATCCTGTGATGGATGAATTCTGAGGCAAGTTAAACCCTTAGCATCACAGGATGTCTACTGGTAAAGTGGAAGTCACTGATCTGAAAAGAATGGGATCTTGTAAGTTAAAATGGGGAGACCCTGATGAATATGAACACACTGAGCCCCTAAGTTGTGATTAGCCTTCTTTGCTAGGGCATGTCTTCCCACCCCAGAGAAATTAGACTCCAACCCCAGCAGAATTGACTTCCCTACAACAGTATCCCTTACCCAAGTGGTAGCCACCTCTCTACTCACAGTGGTATAAACTTTTCAATATCTATCTGAGAGGACTGGCCTTGTATTGTCTAAGAAAATGGCAATGACCACCTCTAAGGCCATGTAAGACAATGCTGATTCTCCTCAAGAGCCATCCTTTCTCTGCAGATAATTACTCTTCTTTAGAGGAATAGCTCTTGGACTGCTATTGGGCTTCAGTAGATACTGAATGCTTGGTCATGGGCCAAAAAGCTATCATGTAATCTGAGCTGTCCATTACATAAAGAAATAGCTGTTATCTGACCTGCCGAGCTATAAAGTTCAGCATGCACAACAGCATTTCATCATCATATGGAATGATATACATATGATCAGGCCTGAGCAGTTACATAAAGAAATAGACCAAATGTCCATGGTTCTCAATCCTAATACACTACCTTCTTTCTCTGGTTGCACCTGTGTTGCATGGGAATTCCTTTAAGTTGATAGAAGAGAGAATCTGGGTCTGGTTTACAGAGCTCTGTATGTTATGCAGACATCATCAAAAATAGACAGCTATTTCATTACAGCCCAACTCTGAGACATATTTGAAGAATAACAGGGAAGAGAAATCTTCCTAGTAGGCAGAGCTTTCAAGCAGTGCACCTGGTTGTGCACATTGCTTCAAAGGAGAAATGGCTAGACATAATATGATACACTGATTTATGAATTATAGCCAGTGGTTTGCTAGGTATTCAGAGATTTTGCAGAAACATGATTGGAAAATCAGGATGAAGACTTTTGAGATGGAGGTGTGTAAATAGACCTCCCTGAATGACAAAAAAAGTGAAGATATTTGAATCCAGTGTGAATGGGTGACTTCAGTTGAGTAGATTTTAATAATCAAAGGGATAGGATCACCCATTTAGTGTATACCAATCAGCTTGTTTTTCCTAGCCACTCCTGTCAATGCCCAGTAGGTTCATGAGCAAAGTGTCATGGTGACAGGAATGGAAATGATACATGAAGGCAGTAATATAGACTTTACTCACCAAAGCTAACCTGGTTTCAACCACTGCTGAATGCACAATCTACTAGCAGCCAAAACCAACATAGAAGTCCAATATGGCATCATTCCCCATCATTTACCATTTTCTTCTTTTCTGTTTCACCAGCTTTCAGAAGGAGGATAATTGATATCTCTACAGAATCCTGACTAACAAAATCTCCAAGATTCACCATCAAGAGTTGGAGTCTGCTCTTCCTGAAATGTACCCAATCTACACTATTAGTGATGATAGAGGTCCTGGGAGGTTAGGCTTTAGAGTGACTTCTCAAGATATCCCCAAAGGCCCAGCCCCTTTCAGGTTCCCCTCACCCACTGGATCATGGGGACTTTCTTGTTTAGTTCAGTTTGGAAACAAACCTATACTAGACATACACAGAGCAACTAAGAAACATTATCAATGGAGTGAGACAAAGTAGTTATGAAGAACCATACTTCACCTACTCTCCATTGCAGGGAAATGACATGTCTTCAAACAGTGTATTATTGAACTTATCTTTAGCTTCTTGGTTGATCTGAAATCCAATCAATTTAAAGAAGGGAAACAGGGGTCTGGTCACTTTTGTGGTTGCTTCCATCAGTTGCCCAATCAATTAATTTTATCTAGTCTCCAGATTTAAAGGCGAATGTTAAAGGATTTTTTTAGAAAAATGTAACATTATTTTACTGTGTCACAATAGTCCAATTCTTCCATGACACTTTAATTACAATTTAAAAGGAGAAGAAATCTAAAAATTTGCCAGCCCCTTTTCTTATCTGTTCCACCAATTCTTTAGTTACAGAGATTGATTTAACTTCAGGGTATGGGGGGCTTAGAGGAGAAAAAAAATATCCTGCAGAGTTCATAGCAGCTGTTCCTAATTATAAGACATTAAGGAAGAAAGCAGCCTATTAGCTCAGAACAACTGCAAAAACAAATCACAGAGCATAAAATCCCATCTTCCTCTATCTTTGCCAAATTAAGCCAGTTGTTGCAGGATTCACTTCCTAAATCAAAGTCATATATTAAACAAGAACTTGCTTGTGATTACTTCCATACAAAAATCCAGGGTGTTTCTTTAAGATTATGTTATCTGTGGAATCTATTCACATAAGTAGCATATGCAAAATAAAGGTATCAATTACTTTAAACATATAGATGGGCAGCTATACACAGAGAAATCTCCCTCAGATTTCTATAACTGCATTCAATTTTTCTCCTTATAAAATAATTAATGATTAGTTTAGAAAATCTGGAAAAATAACTCTAGGCCTAAGAATGAATGTGAAAAGTATCACATTTCTTATAAATATTAACTTATAATAAATACTGTTATCTGGGAATATAATATTATTTTAGGTTTTTTCTTCTCAAATGGATTTTTCCAAAGAAGTAAAATCTCATTGGACTTGTATAACATCTTTTTTCTCTTTATGAATTGAATGTATGCATGTTATGTGCATTAAATATTTCTCTTACATCATTTTTAATGGCTGTAAGTTAGAGTTGGAAAATATCTCCCTCATTGCACATTTAGAATGCTTCCTATTTTTGCTTTTAAAAACATTGTTGGGATGACTCAGGGTTGATAAATTTTTGCATGCTTCCAGCCATTTTCTGCTGCTCTATTCCCCATGATAGATATGCTGGGTCAAAATTCTAAAAAAAGGTAATACTTCAAAAATTATTCACAGATGATTAATTAAAACAAGTTGTCATTCTTTTAATAAGAGCTAGAAACATTGGAGACTCTAATGTAAGTACAATGGAGTGGGGTCCAGGCCAAAAATGAGAACCACTGGGGCTTTTTAGTGAGCTTCCTCATCTACCCAGCCATTTCACTCCAAGAAAGAGGTAACTGAATTATAAATCCATACTTTTTTTAAATGACTAGAACAGAAATATTTTTAGAGGTGTAACTGTGAGTCTTCATAAGTGAGTTTTGTAGGGTATCTTTGTGCATGTGTATCTGTGTATAAGCATGTGTGCACTTAGTGTATCTAAGTTGAAGCAGGGTTTGGCAAAAGCCCTGTAAATTGCACTTCCTGCACCATTATGTCTTTACTCTGGAATCCAAGAGAAAATCACAACAAACAAATATGTTGGGCAGTTTTCACCAACTTTGTCATCACTATTTTAAAATAATTTTTTGAAAGAATGAATGAATAAAAATAGCTGGAAACATAGTATTCAACACCTAAATTCCCCATGGCAGGAAGAGGTGATTCTACTACTTACTCTTTCAAAGCTTAAGTAATCTTTCAGAGCATCATAATCCCCTCATCCTCCTAAAGAAATCTGATCAGGAGCTTACTCATACTGCTCTTTTCCAGGCCCCTTTTGTAGCAGGAACTGCCATTCAGCCTCCCCTTCTTCTGCAGACACAGTCAGCTGTGCACATTGATGCCACTTGACAAATAATGCCTCCACCCCCACCCCTCCCTTAGTACATTGTGCTTACCCATTTATATCTTTGGTATTGTCTCATTGTGTATCCCATTTTGCCGGGGTCCAGGGAGTCCTGAAAGAGGAGTGGCGTCGGCAAAATGATGAGACAGGACTCGTTCCGTTTGAGCAATCTCCAGAGAGAGAGCTAAAGCTGCTTTCTCTGGGTCCCCTTTTTATTACAATTTTTCTCATCATTATAGATTCACAATACAGCATTGATTATATAATTTAAAACTTTGCCAAGACATGACATTTCCTTAACCATGATTGAGAGCACACCGATCTACATTCTTCCAGGATATGACCCCCAGCCATACAATCATCAAAGTACAGAATCATCAATAAAACATGTCACCAATTTACATCCTTCAGATTTTCCCAAGATTTACTATTTTTCCCAAGATATGTTATTTCCTTATTAACTAATGCCAAACTACGTAACCAGACTCTAAGTCTCCTAGCCAATCATTAACCTAAAGTACACTTGTACTTTATTTCTAATTTAAAATTCCCATCTAAAAAAGTCCCTTTAAATCTTATATTTAAAATATCCTAAAGTTTATGAATCATCCTTAAAACATATCAGAAACCTATACAACTAAAGACTTAAGAATTTCTAAACTTAAGAATCTAAATAAAATAATATTTCTAACATTATTTTAAAACTGTGTCTTATAAACCTATTTTAATTGATTCCTAAATTTATTCTCATAAAACTGGTTGAGTTGCTTTCTCAAAGAGTTTCTTTGTTTCTCAGTCAAGGTACACTAGTTCTCAAAGAATTTGTTTTTCAGTCAAGGTGCACTAGTTCTCAAAGAGTTTGTTTTTCAGAGGATGATTGTTGTCTGTTATTAGGTTTGTCCACAATGTACTAAGATAGAAGAATAGCCTTTTACTTTGTCCTTGATATGCTGAGGGGTGGGTAGAATGGCCTCCAAGGCATGAACTACCTGTTCTGTTCTAGCCATCTGAAATTTAATTTGTTTGGCATTTCACATACCTATGCCTCCTGTGAGAAACATAAGCATGAAAATGCAAAGTCCCAATTACATAAAAAAGGGTCTCATGGTTTCGGTTACCCACCAACCAGCGTGGCTTTGCCAGCATTCATCCTCACTGTGACCCTGTCAAGACAGTGGGAGAGCGGCTTTGCCAACACTTTTTCTCACTGTGACCCTGTCAAGACAGTGAGTGGGGGATCGCCTCCACCACCATTTCAGTTCAGACCTTTGCAGTCAACTCTAAATATCTTTGCAATTCCCACTGAAGGGCCCAGCCATGCCAGCTTAAGCCACATAAAGATCAATTTATAAAAGACAGGAACTATTCATGTCTGAAAATGTTGGCTTGTATTATCTTTGGCCATTTCCTACAGAATAGAACCACATTGCTAATTAATAATATAAATGTGAAATCTAACATTTATTAAATGTTTTATACAATGAGCTAAGTTCATCATACGTAGCATACTCAGTACTCACAAATAATTCCATTTTATAGGTTTAAATTGAGGCATAGAGAGTTGAACACACTTATTTGAGGTCACTGACAAGTATATGAATGAACTCCAGCAGATATCTATGCATCTAACTTGAGCACCTGCAGGCATAATCACTGTTCCTAAACTTGGGCTTAGGAACATTCTCCCCCTCCAACTTGCCCTCTAGGCAAACTCCAACCAAATTGCCCTACTCCCTGTTCTCTCAGAACAATAACTTGAATAATAGTATAGCAACAGCCTTTCTCACTAGTGTAAATCAAAGATTCCTTCAGAGATTTAGCAGAGAATTCTAGAATACAACTTTCCAGGTACATAGAGAATCAATTATCTGTTAAATTACCTGTACATGCAAGTACCAATTCTAATATTTTCAACTACCAACTCCAGTATTTTCCTACCAGAGGTCTTGTTTGTTTTCAAAAGACAGCCTGTCTCCTTCTATCTATTCTTTCTCTTTTTACCAAATCTCTTCATCCATCAAAACCATGCTCATACACTCCACCTGATGAATTTACTGCTTGTTTACTTCCTAGGAAGGTAATTTATTTTATTCTCATAAATTTCAGTTTCATCCAATTACACTAATTTGTTTAGAAACTGGCCAAACATAAGATTATGAGTATCTTTTTCATATGTACTACACTTGTGGTGAAGAACAGCTTATATAAAGGAAAAGATTTGGAAACTAGCACAACATGACAGTGAAAGAGAAGGAAGCCAATGTAGCATGATCTTGAACAATTTACTTCCCTTCTGGGTCTCAGTTTCTTCATCTTTTAAATAAGAAAGTTAGGTTAAATAATTTTTTTGAATAGATTCAATATTTGTTTTATTTATTTTGGTTCTACTTCATCATACATGATAGCAGAATGCATTTCAATTCATTGTTCACAAATAGAGCACAACATTTTAATTCTCTGGTTGTACCTGATGTAGAGTTGCACCATTCGTGCAATCATATATGTACCTAGGGTAATGATGTCCATCTCATTCCACCATCTTTCCTGCCTCATGTCCCTTCCCCTCCCTTCCCCACCTTCCCCTTTGCTAAATTCGAAGTTCCTCCATTCTTCCCACACACTCCCCCTTAAAGATCAGCATCCACTAATCAGAGAAAACATTCAGCCTTCAGTTTTTTGGGGATTGGCTTGCTTAACATGATATTCTCCAACTCCATCTATTTACCTGCAAATGCCATAATTTTTGTTCTCTTTTAATGTTGAGTAATATTCCATTGTGTATATATACCATAGTTTCTTAATCTATTCATCTATTGATGGGCATCTAGGTTGTTTCCACAGTTTATCTATTGTAAATTGAGTTATAATCATTTGATTAGTTTATAGTAACATGGATTAGTTTAATGGCTGCATCACTATAGCATGCTGATTTTAAGTCCTTTGACCCTGTAAGACTTAGCATAAATACAATTAAGGGATAGAAGGAGACAAGCTGTCTTTTTAAGACAAGTAAGAACTTTGGCAGAAAAATATTGGGGTTAGTGCATTTATATACAGGTAATTGAACATATAATTGATTCTCCCTCTATCTGGAAAGTGTTCTTCTAGAATTCTCTGCTAAAACTCTGAAGGAAACTGTGACTTACTCTAAGGATTATATTTTACCCAAAAGTTACTCAAAATTTCTTAATGTATATAAGTATATAATTACCCCTGCTCCAGTGATCAAGTGACAGTTGAACACAGACAATCTAGGGAATAAATGCAATGAAGTTTTGGAAAGTCTTATTTTAACATCCAATTCAATAACTTTAGTACCAATCATTCTTCAAGTAATTAATTTGTTTTTAAATACTATGCAATTAGTTGAATTTTTCACATAGAATTCAGTAGCACATGTATAGAGTCAGGTAACTACCTTCCAAATAAATACACAAAATAGTTCCATACTACTGCCTCCAATTGTCTTGTCTTTATCTGTATGGTCACAGCCTCTCCCTGCCCCAACCCCTGGAAATGGCTGATCATCTCCCTGGCACTACCATTTTTAGAGGATGGTATATGAATGGATTGACACAGTGTGCAATCTTTTGAAATAGGCTCCTTTCAACTGCATTTCATAATGAATTTCAGATTCATTCATTTTTTTACAAATAGTTTGTTCCTTTTTTGCTGAGTAGAATTCCATTTTACAAATGCAACACAGTTTATATATTCACTCATTAAAAGACATTTAGCTGTTTCCAATGTTTTGGTAATTCTGAATAAAATTGCCATAAATGTCTTTGCAAAAGTTTTCATTTTTCTAGGTCAAGTAGCTTGGAATGAGATTTCTGAGGCATATGCAAAGTATATGTTTAACTTTTTAAGAAACTGCCCTAGTGTTATGTAGAGTTGCCTTTTCATTTTCTAGTAGCCATGTGTATGAAGTCCATTTCTCTGCATCCTTATCTGTACTTCTCAATGTTTTTTATTTCAGTCATTCAAATAGATATGCAGTGTTACCTCATTTTGGTTTTAATTTGCCTTTCCTGATTGGCTAATGAACATTTTTAAATGCTTATTTGCCTCTGTTTGCTCTGAGTGTTAGAGATATTTTAGTTCCTTCTCTTTCCAAATAATTTGTTTTTATTTTTAAAATTTTTAACATTTTTACTGAAATATCATTGACATAAAAATTGTATATTTTAGGGGTACAGTTGATGTTTTAATACACATATGTGTTGTGAAATAATCACCACATTCTACCTGTTTAATATACCACCCCTACAAAGGTACCATTTGTGTTTGTGTGCTGAGAAGATTAAAGATCTATGAACTTCAGCAAGTTTCCAGTGTATGACACAGTGTTTCAACTCTCATCCTCATGCTTATATCATCTTAAATAAATTTCAAAATAAGCTTTAGTATACCAACAAAATGCTGCTAGATTTTGAGTTAACTTAGTTAAATGTATAGATAAATTTGTGAAGAGGCTCTTTATTATATTGAGTCTTCTAACTCATGAATACAGTATTTTTAAAATTTTGAATAGTTTATTTTCTTATAATTATAATTTAGAGTCTAGATAAAAAGTCCTTTGATGTGTGATTTGTATTCTTTCAGTCTGTAGAATGACTTTTCATTCTTACACAGTCTTTGATAGAGCAAAAGTTTTTGATTTTGCAGAAATCCAATTCATAATCTTTTCTTTTCTGGATTGTGCTCCTAGTCTCATATCTAATTTGTTTTTTCACATTACAGTTCAAAAGGTTTTTCTCCTAGGTTTTTTTTTTCTTAAAAATTTGCAATTTTGCCAGGCATGTTGGTACTATAATCCCAGGGACTCAGAAGGCTGAAACAGGAAAATTACCAGTTTTAGACCAGCTCAGCAACTTACAGAGACATTGTCTCAAAATAAAAACAAAAAGGAACTGGGAGATGTATCTCAGTGGTAAAGCACCTCTGGTTCAATTCCCAGAATCAAAAAAGTTTTCTGTATGTAGTTTAATGGTTTTAAAATAGATTTATGAGCCATGTTTAGTTAATTTTCTGAATTATGAAGGATCAACTTATGATTTTTTAACTTTATAATAGTGCAAAAGTGTACCCATACAACTATTCTGCCTTTCACCTTCAGTACAGTGTTAAATAAATTATGTGAGATATTCAACACTTTGTTTCAAAATAAGTTTTGGGTGAGAGGGTTTTGCCCAACTGTAGGCGATCTGAGCATCTTTAAGTAGGTAAACTTTAAAACATCATGCCAAGATATGAAGTTAGGGAAATTAGGCATATGAAATACATTTTTGACTTAGAATATTTTCAACATTTTTTTAAAAAATATCTTTTTTAGTTGTAAAAAAAAACACAAGATTTTTATTTATTTATTTATTTTTATGTGGTGCTGAAGATCAAACCTAGTGCCTCACATATGCAAGGCAAGTGCTCTACCACTGAGCCCCAGCCCCTGCCCCTGTTTTCAACTTTTGATGGCTTATCAGTATGTAACACCAGCATAAGTCAACCTGCACAAGGTTTGAACTTAAGATCAAACCTCTTTTTTGCATGATTGTCCAGTTATTCTAACACCATTTGTTGAATGGCTGTTTCTTCTCCTTTGTATAGTTTTTGTAAATTTGTAAAAAATTATTGGGAAGTATTTGTGTGGGTCTATTTCTGGTTGTTTCTATTTTGGACTATTGATCCATGTGTGTGTGTGTGTGTATATATATATATATATATATATATATATATATATATATATATATACTGAATTGATTGCCACAGCTTTATTGTAAATCTTAAAAATTGGATAATGTGATTTCTCCAACTTTATTATGATTTTTCAAAAATTGACCTGGTTATTATAGTTCCTCTGACTTTCCATATGAATTTTAAGATCAACTAATCTATATCTACAAAAATTCTGGTGAGATTTTATTACAAATACACTAAATCTATAGGTCAATTCAGGAAGAAGTATATCTTTGCAATGTCAAATATCTCAACCCATAAAACAGTATCGCTCTCCATTGTTTACATTTTGTTTGATTTGCTTCATCGGGATTTTGAAGTTTTTAGCATACAAAACTTGTTAATGTTTTGTTATGTTTATCCATAAATATGTTATTTTGTGAAGTTAATGTGCATTTTAAAAATATTTCTTAGTTTCCAGGGGCTAGAGGAAAGCTGAGTGATAGAGCATGTGTTTAGCATTTTCAATGCCCTGAGTCTAATCCCCAGTGTTCAATCCCCAGCACACACATCTGTACACACATTTAGTTTTCTATTCTTCAATGTTGGCATAAGGAAATACATTAGATTCTTATATGTTGGCCTTGTAGTGTACAATGTCATTAAACTTACTTATTAGTGGAGTTCTTTTCTGAATTCCTTGTGATATTCTGCATAGATAATCATATGTCATCTGAGAATCTGAATATCTTTGTTTCTCCTTTTTACTTACCTTATTAAAATTAGATAGGTCATCCAGTATGACACTGAGTGGTAACAATGGATATTCTTCCCTTATTTCTAAATTTTTGGGGAAAGCAGTCTTTCACAATTAAAAATTATTTTAGCTTAGCTGTTTTGTAGATACCAGGTTGAGAATGTTTCTTTTCTATTCCAAGTTCACCGAACATATTTATCATAGTGGATGTTGAATTTTGTCATATATTTTTTCTGCATCATTTGGTAAAATCAATCAAGTCTTCTTTACACTATTAATATTATGGATTACATTGATTAACTTCCCAACATTGAACTAGTTTTATATGGCCACTCTAAACTCCACTTGATCATAGAGTATTATTGTTTTATACATTGAAGAATTTAACTTGTGTTATATTTATTCAAGATTGCTGCACTTAGGTTCATGAAGCATATTTGGTCTAATGTGTTCTTGAGTTTTTCTTATGCTGTCTTTAGCATCTGAGTAATGCTGGCATCATAATTTGAGTTGAGATTGTTCTCATCTTCTAATTCCTGGAAAAGATTATATGGAAACTGTGTTAATTTTTCTTAAAGTATTTGGTAAGAAGTTTTCAGTGTAGCAATCTGTGCCTGGAAACAGACTGCTGTTTGGAAACTTAACTGCAAATTCAATTTCTTTAATAGAGACACAATTATTTAAACTATCTGTTACATCTTGTGTACATTTTTTGTAGTTCTACTAAAAGGGATCTGGTGGCCCTACATATACTATTGCTTGTCATGCCTACTCCTACTCCTACATGTATATCTCTTTTACTAGGAAATTGATATGCATTATAGGAGTGTCCATGGTATGTTGTTTACAATCTACTTAACTGCATCCAATGTGACTGGCTTAATAAATATTAGCATAGTTCTGATTGCTTGAAGCTACAAAGTAATTTAAGTTTCATAGTTTAAGAAATTTATAGTTCCCTTAGGAGAAACACAATACACCCAATTGAATCTACACCAGTAGTAACTATCATTTATTTTAACATACTATGTAGCAGATATTGTATGTGCTAAGTACATTGCATACATTTAATCTTTACCACCATCTTGCATGTTATAAATAATAGTAAAGAGAGTTTCACAGAAAGAATATGGGTTTTAGATTCAAATCAAGTTTCACTCTTTGCTCTCTTGCTTATTAGCTACATGACTTAAGCCAGTTATTTAAATTCTCTAAATATCAGGAGTTTTAATTGAAAAATGGAATAGAGCCTATGGATGTTACTTGTTTGTAGGATCTACTAATCTAGCATGTGCAGAGTTCTGAGTTTGATTCCCAGAAATGCAAAAACAAATGGGGTAGGGGCATAAAAATAGTGGAGGAGCAGGGAATTATGAGAAGTATAAAATAGAACTGATGTGGTCAAGAGAAATCCAGCAATAACAATCAATTAGACAGCAGACTAATGGCACAGTGTGAGTTTGGTGCAGAAGTTTCCCCATTTGATCAACCTAGGGGGTTGATCAAGATGATTCAAGTGTTCCTTTGACAATGAGTCATCCATAATTTCATGATTGCTTTTGCTGTGTTTGTGGTTATAAAATGATCCTCATGCTACCATTCCTAATGTTAGAAGATTCCGTTCTAACCAGTACAAATTGTGAGGCAAGGGAGTGGGTGTTTATAGTATGGGTTTATTTGTTCTCCAGTGGGCCTGGGTTACAGTGAACTCAGCATTTACCGAATAAGAAACACATACTAGAACTTTCCTTAATTTGCTGAATGGGACTAAACAAAAGGTGCTTGGGGGCACATTCAGGGGAACTCAAAGAGCTAGATGGAGGAATGAGGAAGGTGAATAGTAATAGCTAAAGTGTTTTTCTGAAAATAAATGGCCCTTTTGAGTAAGCATTTAGCAAACTGGCAGACCCATAACTCCAGGGTTCAGAAGGCTGAACATGCCAATAGCAACATCAGAAAGAGGTTTCCAATTTTACAAACCTTGTTTCATTAGTGGAAACTTCTGGAACTCTGTTTCATGTCCTCAAAGTCTAACTCTGTGTAAGGTTGAGGGTGGAAACTTTGGACACCAAAAGAACATCTTGGCCAATGGTCAAAACTATGCAATCTTTAAGGTCAAAGGGAACTGGCAGGAATCGCTTAGAGCAGAATGGGCATGGTTATTTCATGTACCTTAGTCCATGTGGTCTTCATAATGTCCCTTAAGGCTAAGTACTGCTCATTTTCCTCATCTTATAAAACAAAAGACTGTGGCTCAGAGAGATGAAATGACCAAACAGAATTTTCTATCTCCTCACCTCCTTTTCCCCTCTCTTCTTCTGTTCTTCCAAAGAACCAGAGCCAGGATTTGAATCATGGTCTCCTGAATGTCAACTGTACACTTGTCTTTACCTACTTGCTGTGCTGAAACTCTGTAAAAGGGACTTTGTAAAGCTATAATCTAGAGCACTGTTTCAGAGCTTCAGTGCCAAGATGGAATCTCACAAACCACTGGCCCCTGAAACTCCACACTAGAGATGCTGGAGTAAAACCTGAGCAATGGACTTTTTTAACACTTCCTGGGTGATTCAGAAGTTTAATTCGAATTGAGATCTATGAGAAAATTTGATTAAATTACAGATTCCCTGACCTCTATCCCAGGCTGATTGAATTAGAGTCCCACATTTGCAGTAATTGTGTTATTTTACAATCTTCCCAGGCCACTCTAGGAAGTAGCCAGATAGGGGACTGCTGTAGGTAATTACTAAAGATCAGATCAGGGACCCACTTCTGTCCTTGCCCAGGCTCTTCTGGGAAAATAATACATTTTCTCAATATATGTGGGGTTTTTTTATCGTAAAATGAGCCTGTGAGTATTTGTTGCATCCATTTCTGGAATACTCAAAGGATATGTTGCATCAATTTCTGGAATAATCCAAGGGAAAGTGATGAATGTGAAAGTGTTTTAACAGTTGTAAGGCATCATACACTTGTAAGATATTATCATTACTTTGCACTGGTATTTTTTTTTTCTCTAAAATGCACAAAGAGGCATGTCCACAGGAGAAGGATCCTTGTTTCCCAACTCTTCACTAGTAACTCCCTTTTTTAGCCTCTAACAATTCACAAGGAGGCAGCCTATTGGCTGAGAAGAGAATAGCTGCAGAGTCTTTCCCATCAACGGAGAGAATACGCAGAGGAAGATTGCCCCAGTGAAGGGAAATGGAAAGGGATGAGAATGGTGTAACTTCAACCGCAGGCATTTGTTGTCAAAGATGAATTCAACAAAAGGACTGAAACATTAGCCAAGAAGCTTTCCCAGCACTCAAATTCAATTCAGCAATGAGACTGCCCATTACTAATAACCTCCCATCCCATACGGAGCATGCAGCTTCTCCATCTGGGTTTTCTATTTCTAATACCATAATGGAAATATTAGGAGTGACTTGGAAGTAGAGAGAAGAGACATAAAGAAAAAAGAGTACCTTACACAAATGCTTTTTCCTAACAGATCCAACTCTTGGCTTTGAATAAGTTGCTTCTGTTCAAATTTTTAGGAGGATGACACAAAAGAAACTAAAGGCCTTCTGGAAGGTTTTGGCCCTTTCAACCCTGGGAAAGACTTTGCCAAAAAGTGATGCCTGGGGTTCACCCCCAGTGATTCTGACTTCCATATTCTCAGGTGGCATCATCTATTTTTTAAACCTTCTGTGGAGATTTTAATGGATAGTAAGTCTTGAGATTTCAAGGAGATACAGGTAACAGAGTCTGGGGGGCCATGCCTTACCCCAGGCCTTTACCTTCTTTTGGAATCCTTCTTGGTCTAACTACTAACTCACTACCTTTCTAATCTCAATAGAGTATCCACCCTATAAAGCTTGGGTGGATATTTTATCCACCCTGCATCCCAGGGTCCCAGAATGCAGCCATGATTTTTAAAAACATTTGACTAGATTCTGAGGGGGAATAATCAAAGAAAAATGACCCAGGAAATATGAGAAATGAATAAGGTTATAAATACAGATTAAAAAAAAAAACATTTATTTTCTTAGGTGTAGATGGACACAACAAAATGCCTGTATTTCTATGTGGTTCTGAGGATGGAACCTGGGTCCTGCCCATGCTAGGCAAGAACTCTACTGCTGAGCCACAATCCCAACCCATAAATACAGATTTTTGACTGTAGTCTTTTCACCTTTAACACTTGCTAATACCCCATTCCTATCAAAAACCTGATGGCAGCAGCTACTTTCTGTGATGCTGGCCAAGAGACTGTTTCTAGTATAGAAATAGTTATTTCAGCACATCCACACACAACACTGTTTTATACAAATACATGTATGGTACAATATTTTCCCCAAAATAATTCCTTAAGAAAAAAAAGAAAGTGTTGTCATATGTGGCATTTCTAACAGCCTTCCATGTCTATGGCCTCTAGTAGCTGCTTTATTTTAAATGACAAGGTACTTGACAAAAAGCATTAAATAGACAGCAAGTGAGTTTAACAAAAAATACTAATTATTTCTGGGATTGCCATCTCAGAATTTTAATCATTTTAAAAACACATTTGAAGATCATTTGATATAATAATCATGAATAAATAAGTTTTTTAAAAAAATTCTGGTGTTATACAAATGGGTACCTGAAATTGAGGATAAGATTTCCTGTAATAATGCATTCATGTCCAAAAAGTGCTATCTCCAACAAACGAGCAAAGAAGCACTCCAGGAAATTGTAAATGACTCGAAAAGTGATCCTAATAATGAGAAAAAAAAAACACTGAAGTCTTTCTCATAGAATGTGAGTTGGAAAAAGACATGAAATTTGAGTTTTCAAAAGCTATTATTTCTAAGTATGATGTTCTTTAACATGTAATTATGAATAGCCATCTTTATCTGAATTTATATATTAAATACTATAAGTACACATTTGGCCATTCATGCATCTCCAAACTTTATATGTGCTTCCCAAATATTTTTTTTTAATTGTTTTCATGGTGAAAATGGAAAATTTGCTTACAAAACTAGGCATAAATAGGAGAATGGTTATTCTTAAAACATCTTCAGAATCTTAAAAATGCTCATATGCATTATGATTCCTTAAAATAGGAAAGGTATGAGACAAGGTGAGTTTCCCATTCTTATTTGACTATGAAACTTGATACAGATGTGACATAAGTTCTACAGAACACATGCTGGGAAACACTGCTCTTACCACAAAGCAAGATTGCATGACTGACATAATAAATGAGCTTGCTGTTAAGGTTTGATTCTAATCCAAAAGACAGTTAATGTTCTTGTCATTTTGATGTTCAACATTATAATAATATAATAGTCTCTTAGCAAACACCATCCAGAACATTCACCCAAGATGCAAACACCAATAATGGAAGGTTAAGGAACACTTTTCATATGTTAGATACAAGATGATGGGTAATAACATGAAAACTGAGCATCCCTTGGACTGTTGTAATAATGATAAGGTAAATAAAAACAACCACCAATGACATTAGTCATCATGTTTGGAGTACATAACATGCATCTGTATAAGCTTTTAACATTTAATTATCACAATTTTGTGGTGATCCCCACAAAATTGGTTTTGTTATATCCATTTTTTAACTAACTAAACTGGGAGTCAAGGACAAAGAATTATCCAGAATCATGTAATGAATAAGTAGTCAAGTGAAATAACTTAGTTCTCTATGACACTGCATTTCTCCATCTGTAATTCTCTGAAATTTACTCTCAAGCTCTTTGTAAATTAAGGCTGTCCAGCTTCATTTCCCAGAGTTCTACTTTGAATGCAAAGGGACTGGCTTTTATACAGTAGCTCCAGCTTGTGGCAGACAGAAGGAAATAAAATGCAAAAGTCCAAGGTCTGCCTTCCATTAACCCAGAAATTCAAAAAGTCCAGTTGATTATAAATGTTTTCGTTTTCATATATTTAAAAGGGTATTTGTATAGTATATTTATTAACTCATTATTGAAGACAATCCCAGAAATCATTCCCTCAAAGAGTAATTATCAACATAGTGGAAAAAGTCAGACCAACATAGTTTTGAATCTGAACTAGATAGTCACATCTCATTTTTAAATAGGAACATAGTTATACCTTGTAGATTTTGTCCAAGATATAAATCTGAAAATATCATTTCAGATAATTTGTTCAATGAGTGAGAGTTTCTTTCTATTCCCTCTCTCGAGAAAAAAAATAAAATGACTAAAACATTCATTTGCTTGACTACCTTTAGCTTATTGGTACCAATATTTGCAAGTTTCCACTAGGGGGTGATTACACTAGTAGTGTTTTACTTTTAAGTGGCTCAGAATTGGCTGAAAAAGTTAACACTAACTATAAGCAGTCTTCTTGGGGCTTATGTTGGGGAAAGGGGATACAATTTCCCATGAGCAAAGAGGCATTTATGGGCATGGATGGACTTTCATTGAAGAAAGTGGCACTTTCCTCAATGCATTCTGGTAGTTCTCCATCCACCAAGATATCTTTGTATCCAGAAAATTCTTTAATATAAAGGGAAAATAGAGGTACCATTTATATTTTCTCTCTATTAAAACTACATAATACAATTTGAGGTAGTTAATGGAAGTCATAATTAAGAAAGTTGTTAAATCTGCCTACAGTATGTGCACAGTAGCACTAATATGTTATCTTACTTTACATTTGAATAAAAAGTACTAATAAATTGTATTCTTAGTATTTTAACTAGTTTATATTTAACCTTTCAAATATAGGAACTTTTCAACTTACGATGGGGGTGCATACTAATAAACCTACCATAACTTGAAAACACAACAAATCAAACTATTCAATTCACCTAACCTGATGAACACCAAAGCCTAGCAACACAAACCACTGTAGAGTAATGGTTGCCTATGCTTAAGATCCTAGGAATGACTAGGAGCTGTGACCTGCTGCCATTTAGCAAGCGTTGGGAGTGTCATACTGAATATCATGAGCCCTGGGAAAGATCAAAATTCAAAGTATGGTTTCAGTGAAATGTATTTCACTTTCATATTATTGTAAGTAGTAACATCAGAAGTGGAACCATCATAAGTCAGGGACTCTCTGTTTATCTGTATCTTTATCACTTTCCAGATTGAAAGTATATTTCCTTTTATATTTGTTATTTATTTATTTTTTGTTTGTTTGTTTATGTGCCTGGAATTGAACCCAGGGCACATAATCACTGAGTCACATCCCCAGTCCTCTTTACTTGTTATTTTGAGATAGGATCTCACCAAGTTGCTTAGGGCCTTGCTATGTTCCTAAGGCTGGCCTTGAACTTGTGATCCACCTGTCTCAGCCTCCTGAGTCAATAGGATTGCAAGCATGCACCACCATTACCAGCTATATTTTCTTTTTAAATTAAAAACTACAGTGGAATATGTAAAAGTGAGGATAAATAACTATAATTTTGGAAAGATTAAATTCTTCAAAAATGGAAATAAACTTATAGTGAATTCGATGTTTCATAGAGATACAGCAGATATGGTTAAATCCCATATTAATGCAACTTATTAACCTCAGTTTAATGTTCAACAAAATGGGGATAATATTATGTAATTTGAGTCATTGCTCCAAGAATTAAATGAAATGTTGTGTGAGAAGAGCCTTAGCATGAGATCAGCATGGAGTAAAAATTCAGTGCATATTAATTACTTTTGCTCTTCCTGTGTATAGATGGGCCTCATCTTACAAATTCTGAGAAAGAAACTTTAAGCATGCAGCTTAAAACCTTCAGAAACCTAGAGAGAAATTAAAATAAATTAAAAGCCATTGCAAAAACCATAAACATAAACTTACTAAGTTATCTATTAAAATATTTTGAATCTATAAACGAAAAAGAAGGAGGCAAGGAGCTCTCATAAGTCTGACACCAATTCTGTGGCTTTAGAGAATTATGCACACCTTTGTACCTTGGTTTATCCATCTTCTTCACAGGAATAAATGAGTGGAAACTAATATACTAAAAAGCTCAGAGCACTTCACCACAAAATTCATTCTGACACAAAAACATCCATATGTAAGGCAATGCTTGGAATTCCTGTTGCTAGTTAAATGAATAACATGCAGTTGTTCTCCTTTTATTGATAATCTAGAAGAATTTTGACTGGTAGCCATTTGGATGGAAGTGCTTGGTCACCATAGGACTTACAGTTTTTATATTCAGCTGGCAGCTGAATTCAACCAATATAAAAATGGAAAAGTATATAAATGACATACATAATAATGAAATGAACTACACATCGAGAAAAGATTCTTATATTGATTTATTTCTTATAATTTTCTTTGGGTTTTGAATGGTTCTTCACTAACAGGAGCAGCAAAGTGTCCACATTTGAAACATAGCAAGGCAGAGTACACCATGTAGATAGCTAGGGAAGAGCACTAAGTGAATGATAATAACAATTGCCTACATTAGCAGAATTAAAGTACTTTCATGCCATTGTCTCACTTGATCCTCAGTAACTCTGTGGCATTGGAAAGGCAGGTGTTCTTTATTATCTCCATTTACCCATGAGTCAACACAACCCAGGCTCAGGAAGGTGATATAACAAGGAACAGAGCTAGAGAATGGAGGTAAGATGGGAAAGAGGAAATGTCAACTTTCTTTCAAAGGCAGAGAGATGATGAGCAAGAATATTAGAATGACAATATACTTCTATGGGGGATGAGGCAGTATATAATAAACAAAAATTTTTATCAGAACAGGGATCAGATAATATATGGAAACATGACATCTTCCTTGGATTCTTGGGCCCAAGTCTGGAATGTTTTGCAGTTAGTTACAAGAATGCAAGCAATGTGATTCATTCTGGCACCATTTAAAGTTTAAGTTCATGTCAGATATAAGAACAAAGGAGAATATGCCACCAACTTGGCATCTTTTGGTGAATATAAAAGCAGATTACCAAAAGCATAGAATAAGACAACTTAAATGGGCTGTCTCTCTTACCCCAACCTTAGGGAGTGTTGGCTAGAAGGACTTATGGATTGTGCTAGGTAACATGAAAGGAGGGGAAAAACAGAGTAGGGCAACCGAAAGTCAAAATCAACAAACTTTATGAATCTGAGCCATGGACTCATTGCCTTGAGGGGTTGAGGTAGGAACCAAGTTTCCACCCTCCTATGTAGAAATGAGAGCAATTGTTGATAGAAAAAGGAAAGTCTTTTCCTCTTCTCCCCTCCCAGAAAAAAAAAAGCACAATTAAAAAACATAATAGATACCATCCCAAACCCCATATCCTAATTCAAAACCAAAAATAGCACGCTCTTTTTAAAGAATACATACAATTCAAATATAAAACATCAAAACAGCAAAGCATCGCCAACCTTGGGTTAATGTGATTACACACAGTAATTAATGACAAATTTGTAACCAGACCTGTCAATTCTGTTTGGATGCCAAGTGTGACAGTCTAATGGATCATCAGTTACAGGTTTAGATCCCTAATCTAACGGTACTGAAACTGCGGGTGCTGAGCGATGGATTTCAAATGGCTGCAGAAACTTGAAGGAAAAGAACAAGACTTTGGGGACTGAAAACCTGCCAGACACCCAGGTTGTTTTCTTGGTGCCAAATGTCAACCCTCTTGTCCACAGACTTCCTTTGGACAGAATCAAACTCAAGTCCAGTGCATGCAGAAAGCAGAGAAAAAGCCCAGGACTTAATTTTCTGCCAGTCTGAGATAAAGCCTGAAGACATCTGTCCTAGCCAGAAGAGAAGGAGTGCCAGAAAGCTTGACTTCAATCTGCCATCCTGGGTGGGCTTGGACTTGCAGCATCAGTATCGGCAGAGAGAACTGTGATGCTGGATGGAAAATTCCTGAAGGCATGGCTTTGTACGAGGCTGAGCAGAAATATCTCCTTAATGAAGGCTTTGGATGATGGATTATGGTCCCTTGATGATCAAACCATTTCAGCTATTCCCACACATAGGTATCACATCACCATCAATAGAACCAGGCCAGCCTGAGGCCAAAATAAAAAGTAGGCCAAACCTGTCCTTTACTTGTTCAAAGCTGGTGTCTCTCCCTTCTTTCAACATGTTCCACCTTCCCTACCTTCTACCTGTTCCCGACCCCAGCAAGGCCCAAAATCCTCCTTGCTGCCTCTGGCTGCCTCACAGTAAACCAGTTATTTGAAGCAGGGACTTGCCCCACTTTGAGACTTAATTATGGAACAGACAATATGCCGTGTACAAGAAAAATACACACACACACACACACACACACACACACACACACACCTGAGCCTTGAAGAGAAGTGTCTTATAGTTCATTCAAAAACATGAACTGATTTTCCTACCATGAGAGGTAGGAAAATGCAGAGCATGATGGATGGAGGTACTGAGATTGGGAATACACATTTTATACCTCCCAAAACACCTTGAAATCAAAAGACTTAGAGCCAAGAGAGGGAGACCTTCATAATGGAAAGAACTCTAGCATGTTTCCCAGTTACTATAAAAGATTCTAACCACCTTCCCTGCTTTGACTTTTATCCTCTGCTGTGATGATAAAAATAATAATGAAGGCTGGGGCTATAGCACAGTGTTAGAGCACCTGCTGTGCACATGTGAGGCACTGGGTTTGATTCTAAGCACCACATAAAAATAAGTAAATATATTGTGTCCATCTACAACATATATATATAAAACCATTTGCCATCCAGGAGCCAGTTCTTAGGAAGATATAAGTAATATCATACTCCTTCTAGCTTGCTATCTGCCAAAGGCTCCCCTTTGTGCATAAGATAAAATCCAAGTTCCTTCACCACAACTGATGAGGCAATGTATGACTTGCCCTGCCTGCCTTCCCATCCTACCCACTTTTATGTTGTTTTATGAACATACCTGCCTCAACTCAAGGCTTTTATCTTTCATGTACTCTCTAATTTTTTCCAGATTTTTGCCTTGTTTCTTCATTCAGGACCCAGTTCTAATGCTCCTTTAGAGACATTTTCACTGACAAGCCTATCTAAAGAGTACCTCCTCTGTTCCTTGAAAAACTAGTCATAGAACCACCATAAGACCTAGTTATAACACTCCTACATATTTATACTAAAGAATTAAAGTCATCATACTACAGTGATACACGCATACCCATGTTGATAGCAGCACAATTCACGATAGCCAAACTATGGTACCTGTCTAGGTGTCTGTCAACAAAGTATGAATAAAAAAATGTGATATTTTGCTATACACATCACATTACACACAGACACACACACACACACACACACACACACACACACACACACACAATGGAGTTTTATTCACCCATAAAGAAAAATGAAATTATGTCATTTGCAGGAAAATGGATGGAAACAGAGACCCTTAGGTTAAGTGAAATAAGCCAAACTCAAAGGTCAAGGATTGTGTTTTCTCTCATATGTGGAAGATAGGAAAAAGGAAATGAAAAGTGGGGGTAGATACCATGAAAATCAAAGGGAAATCAGTAAAGGAAATGGACAAGGGGTTGTTTAGAGATGGGAAGGGGAGGGAAGTGCTGGAGAATGATATTGGCCAAATTATACTGTTATATTGCATGCACATATGAATATATAGCACAACTATAATGCAACAATAAAAAATTGAAAAAATAGGGAGGGAAAAAATAGAACACCTTCACAGTGTATTACTATAGATATTTTTGAGACACATTTCACTGTATGAAATGCACATCATTTGTTGTTAATGTTGTTTTGTTTGTTGCTTGCTTGCTTGTTTGTTTCATAGAAAATTCAAACTTAACATCCAAACTTGATCTGCCTTCTACCTTCTCCAAAGCTGCTCCATCTTCTGTCTTCCCTATCTGTCTTAAAGGCAACCCCATTCTTCCATGGCTCAGATTTAAACAAAAGCAGTCATCCTGAACTCCTTTCTTTCTACACATTCATCTGGAAATTCTATTCATTCTACCTTCAAAATATAATCATTTTGCCCTGCCTTCCTCAGTACCTCCTTAATCTTTTACCTGCATCACCCTCCTAAATGAATCTTCCTTGCTCTCTTGTAGCCTATGTTTAACAGCACAGCCAAAGTAAAATTTTAAAATTGAATTGATTCATGTCATTTCCTTCCTCAAAACTTACCATGGGCTTCCATGTCACTCAGAAAAAGCCAACGACCAAGTTACAGATCTGTGCTGTCCTATGCAGTACTAGCATGCAGCTACCAAGCACTTAGTGTGGCTAGTTCTAATTGAGATATGCTCTATGTGTAAAACAATAGATTTCAAAAACTTACTATTGAAAAAATCTTATTAATCATTTTATGATGATTTCATATTCAAATGTTAAAACTTTCATTGTATTGGGTTAAGTAAAATATATTATTAAAATTAGTTTAAACTGTTCCTTTTCACTTTTTAAATAAGGCTATTAGAACACTCAAAATTATGTCTCTGACTCACATTTGTCTTTCATTATCTCTATTGGACAGCACTGATACAGACAGCTTGTAGTTATGAGACCGAATGAGATCATCTAGTGAGTGTGTACAGACAGAAAACAGAAGAGGTCTAAGGATAGAATCCTGGTGTGTCTGAAAAATTAAGAGTCCAGGGAGATAAAACAGAACCATTAGAAAAGATTGGAAAAGTGTGCAGTGAGGTTAGAAAAGATTCAAGCAGATGATATCCCAGGAAGCCGAATGAAGAAAAAGTTCCAAGGAGGAGTAATCAATTACTAAAGTGAGATGGGGACTTAGAACCAATAATAGCATTGATAGATGGAAGTCACTAGCTGTTTTGGTGGAAAGGTTTGGAAAGTTTTAATTAAAGTGATTCAAAAGAAAGCATTGGAAGCAGAAACAGATACTGAAGGTGAACAGCACTTTGAAGGGGTTTTGTTACAAGGGGGATACAAAAAAATAGGAAGATAGCTGGAGGAAAGCATGGGATCAGGGGAGAGCATTTTAACATGAGAAATATAGCTTGTTTGGGATGATGGAAATAAATTGATAAGGAATAAGAAAATGCCTCTTCAAAATTGATAAAATTTCTGGTCTTTGAGTAGAGGTGAAGTCCAAAAGGAGTGTGCCTTAGAAAGAAACACAGACAATCCCTCACTACAGAACAGAAGATGAAACACTGTCACAGGTACAAGCCTGGTGGTAGAAGCATGGAAGCTGACTTGTGGAAGGTCTCTTCTGATTCTTTTGATTTTCTCCATTAAAAAGGAATCAAGGTCGTCCTTTAAAAATGAAGGAAAAAGTGCTGAAAGTTTGAGGAGAATGTTTGAAATTATTTTTGTGAGGTAAGAATAAATTGGGTAGGGAAATGAGTTAGAATTGCCAGGACCATTTGAGTTCATGGGTCATGAGTTTAAAGTGGGTCCATGCAGTAATACTGGGTATTTTCCCCTAGCAAGTTCAACAACCAGAAAACAGGTTCAAAATAAATGGGATTGGAATTTTTCCAAAGGAAAAATGTGTGAGAGAGAAGTTAAGGTATGTAGTCCCTCATATGGGTTATTATTATGAGGGACTACAAGACCTAGGATGGATAAGGAAGTAATGAGAATATGTGGGGTATGAAAAACAGTGAAAAGATGGTGAGACAAATGCATTATGGAGTCATATAATTTTTTTTAGAGAGAGAGAGAGAGAGAGAATTTTAATATTTATTTTTTAGTTTTCAGCAGACACATCTTTGTTTGTATGTGGTGCTGAGTATCGAACCCGGACCACACACATGCCAGGCGAGCATGCTACCACTTGAGCCACATTCCCAGCCCAAAAGTCATATAATTTTTAAGTTAGGGTCCTAGGTACAGTAAGCTGGAAAGATATGAGGTGGTGGTCCTAGAGATGAATGCTGAAGATTGGGATTATGGAAGGGTAAGCTTCTCCTTGATAAAGACAAGGTTGAAAGTAGAGTATAAGTGGCCCATTCCATGAGAATGTATGGTTGAGGCTGGGAAAGAATGAGATCATTAGAAAAGATATCAAGGGAGTCAGAGGTCAGAATATTAAAATGATCATCCACATGTACATTGAAATCACTATGGATAGTGGCGGTTATATAGGAATGTGGGCAGTTGGTATCTTAAGTGTTCAAAGAACATGAAGGAGTGACCCAACATTAGCAGGTGACTTTAACAATGAAAGGTAACTTGTAAGGATGTCATCAGTTTCACATTGACGCTCCTCAAGGGAGATGAGAACTCGTCTAGCAGGTGTAATGAAAACCAGAGAGACATCTTCTTTCCCTCTAAATCCATAATTTTATTCCAAGTTCATACTCCATATAAGTCGATATGGTGCTGATCCCACAAGAATCACACTGTATCCCCCAAAAGGCTGAAATGGTTACAGTTTTCTCACTTTCAATCAAAAGAGAGTGGATTTTTAAACAAGCACCACTTGACCAGGGTGCAAGAAAGCAAGATTCTGTGAGGTCCAAGTTTCAGTCAGAACAATAACGTGTAGGGGACATTCAGAGAAGAGGTTTTTGCTGGTGATGGATTACAGAGCACAAAACAGGAATAGAAGTGAGAAACAGGAATGGAGTAAGAAAAGGGAATAAACAAAGGAATATAGGGCAGGTTATTAAGAATGGCCTGGTAGCATGGGACAAAAGATAAGGGAAGTAATAAGATTGTTCTTAATCATCTCTTATGCACATTGTGATGGGGAGGCTGTGAGAGTGTTGAGGAAAGAAGAAAAATGAGAGTCATATGAGAAATTTGCCAGGGCTCTGGGAGCCCTTGAAACTGTGGTATTACCTCTACTACTTCCCCAGACACAGGTGAGTGACTCCTCCGTTAAATCTTAGCCTAAAATATTTGAACCCCCCCAACCTGAGCCATCTTATACTTTCATAAAAGGGTTGACTAAATTCTGAAGGGGAATGTAAGATTAAATGACAGAGGGCTGAGATATAGCTCAGTTGGTAGAGTGCTTGCCTCACATGCATAAGGACCTGGGTTCAATACTCAGCACCATAAAAAAAAAATGATGAATAGGACAAATGATCCACATTACAAATACAGGTTTCTGAAGCCAGAAGAGATTTTCCCTAGCTTAAGAGAAGCTAAAATTGATATATGCATTCTGGGTTAACTTAAAGGAAATACTTTGGAAGTGCTAGACAAAGACAGTGCATAACATGGGGAAGAGGTTTTGGAAAGGTGATTTTAAATCAGACCTGCACATCATTTCATGTGTGCACCTGTTCCTATATAGAACTCACATTAACAACAACAGTAAAAACACAAACATCAGCCCAAAGATAAGTGTTTACTAATGATTAGGAAAATACAATTTTACCTGATACTCCAAATGAGGGAAGTTTAGGTCAGGTTAATTGAAAAACTAGCAAGATGAGTCAGAGGCTAAGATCTATATAAATGTTCTTAATGATTTTTATAATTGTTTCCTTAATAATGGAATCTTAATAAGATGGTCAATGTTAAATTAATAACATGGAAGTACTCTAAAAGCATATTAAAATATGATTTTGGCCCATTCATTCAGAGCTTAAAGCCATATTCTGGTTTTTCCCTTCCTGATAGCATATCATCTATCAGAAGGAAATATTTAAACAAGGGGATGAAATTTAAAACATGAAATTAATAAGGAGGAAAAGTGCAGTTTTAATAGTCAGACAATAGTCCTGGAGCTGCTCTTTCTGCCACTTGCTGATATTGCCCATGCTTTGCTCAGTGATCACTGAGCAGGGGTATTATGCTAGACACTCTGCTGGGGAGTCAGGAATGAGTAAAATGCATTATTTTAGTTGTAGATGAACAGAATACCTTTATTTTTGTTTATTTATTTATTTTTATGTAATGCCAAGGATCAAACCCAGGGCCTCACACATGCAAGACAAGCACTCTACCACTGAGCTACAACCCCAACCCATAAAATGGGTTTATTCTCTGGTTAAGGGAAATAAACACTTTAGTAAACACAATAGAATACTGAGAATTGATATAAAATATAGCATGGAGAATGGGACATTTGAAGTGGGCCTTGAAAGGTGAACACATGTTTGCAGGAAAGAGGAGAAAAGTATACCAAACTGAGAGAAAGGTACGAGAGAAGGCAGAAGGTGTGCATAAGCACAGCACATCAGAAGAGCATCAGCAGTTTTCTGGAGCAGGACAACAACATCTAAATGGAAGCAGAGGGAGGTGAAACTGCCCATTACAGAAACCTCCCAATTCAGTGTCCTATCTCCAACCGCCATTGCCCCATTATCACCACCCTCCCTGCCAATCCTTAGTCAAGCCAAATGCAATCATTTCCCAAAAGAATTCCAAACAGGGCTGGGGATGTGGCTCAAGTGGTAGCGTGCTCGCCTGCCATGCATGAGGCCAGGGATCAATCCTCAGCACCATATACAAACAAAGAGGTTGTGTCTGCTGAAAACTAAAAAAAGATATATATTTGTTGGGGTTCGAGCGTGCAGAGTTTAGCTCCCTCAGGCCTGACACTTTGCAAGAGCTGTGGCTGTGATTTAGGTCAGCTGAGGCAAACCTCAGTTAGGAGGAGGAAACGTTCTCTTCCCCTTATCGCAAGTCACAAGTTCTGCATGGTTTGGCCAAGAGGAAGAAGCTTCCTGCATACTTGTCCTAGGAACAGTACATTCTAAAAAAACAAATGCATCCTCAGGGGAGTAAATAATGTCTACAAAGAACTTTAGGAGGGTACTTATCAAATAAGCAGGAACGATCTGAAGTTAGCTCTGTGTATCCGCTGAGGCATGTTATCTGGGCAATATGGGCAAAGTGTTATTAAAGAATTGCTTGCTTTGTTAGAAGAAGAATATAAAAGGAACTTGCAAATAAACCTCAGCATGCAGTTGCAATTGCTGCCTTTGCTCTGCATCCCCTGTGTCCCGGTTATTTCGTGACCCTTACCCAGGGACCCAAACGCACTAGACGTTCACATATATTAAAATTCTCTAAAAAAATATAAAAAAGAATTCCAAACAGTGAACATGTGATTTTTGTAAACTTTACTGAAGATCTGAAGTTGGTGGTGCAAATTCCAGGGTTGTACCTCTTTTACCCACTGTCCTTCCGTATTTCCTTACTTCCCATCTCACCCCAGTCCAATGACACAGAATCCCTCCTTCTTTCTCCTTGGGACTTTGCAACAGCCAGTGCTTAACAACAGACAACTCCTAAATGAAGGTGATTGTCTTCCTCAAAAATAATTTTCTTAATATATGCTAAGAATCAAAGCTTCTTCTCCCTCTGATTACATCTCTAAAACACAGTTTTAATTTAATTGCTTCAACTTTTTTAACCCTTAGTGGCTTACTCCAGTCCAGAAAATAAAACCCAAGAATGCAGGATGCTCCACAATCTGCCTCAACCTCAAAGGTGACCATTCTTTCTCCCTACCATACCCCAGTTGGTACCCTACACCTCCATGGAACCATTTGCCAATTCCCAAACAGTACATGATTTTTTCCTTTTTTCCACATAGCTTTGCTCACACAACCTTCTCTCTGGAATTCCTGTTCTCTGCTTGAGAAAATTCTAATCATCCCTGTACAATGTTTTTTTTCTTACTAAAGTGGATTTCTTTGTTGTGAGTAGTTGTCTTCTGCATTGTAAAATGTTTAACAACATCCCTGGCCTCTGCTCCCTAGAGCTCATAGCAATCCTCACCCCTGCCCACTGTCCACAGTCCTGACAATTAAAAATATGTCCAAATATTTCCAGATGTGCTCTGGGCTCTATAATTGCCTCTGGTTGGGAACCACTGCTCTGTTGTGTTTTATGGTTGCTTACAGTGAGGAATCATTTCTTCCCACTCTTTATTTTACCATGCATTACACCTCTCTTAAAATCCCTATGACTAAAGCAACAAGATGCACAGCAATAATTTGAAAAACCTTTAGCACCATCTCTCCTTGTATACCTTTCTCCTCCCCTGGTTTGTGAGCTCCTTGATAGAAGTGTCTTTTGGTATCTCTAGGGCCCAGTGTAGTGCCTTGCTCTAGTGGGTAATAAGAACATATTTGCTAAATTGATTTGATAAGGTTATAGTCTAGATCTGCTTTACCTCCAACCAGTCATTTGATGATTACATCAGTGGAAAGATTAAGAAGCTAAAAATTATTCTAATATCATTTTGCAAGGTTTCATCTATACCTGAAAAGTTACAAGAAGCATTAAGAACAACATATCTGAAGAGCATTTTTTATTGCTTTGTTTTAACCTTCACACTTTGGAATGCTTTATTGTTGACAAATATTAATTTTCCTCCTCAGTATAGGTCAACATAGTAATGTGGTTCATTTAAAGTTAGTTTGAGATCGTTTTTAGATCAAATACGTTTTTAAGCTTAAGGTAGTGGTTCAAACCACAAAAGAGTTCTCCAGAACATACTGGTACATAGCGTTCTGGATTGTTCCTTTTTTATGGGTTTCCTTTGCCCAAATTGTTTAAAAGTTCCATGAAGCAGGAACATGCTATTTCTCCTCTCTCAAACAGAACCTACTTAGTAAGTACTCTTGAGATAATTTTTTGAAAAACTCCAGTGAGGGAAAATCAATCCATTGACTTAGATTGCTCTAGAAACTAAGTTTATAGGTGAGTTGTAGAAGCTGGGATATGATATGGCAAAGCTTGGAAGAACTTATCCTAGTGTCCATTTCTCCCTTGTTCCTTAGGGACAGAGTTGAGATTTAATAGCTGCATCTATTATCATTTGAAACAAAAGACTTCCAGGGGCCCGAGGTATAACACTGTGGCAGAGTAGTTTCCTTGCATGTGTGAGGCCCTGGGTTTAATCCTTAGTGCCAAAAATGAAATAAACAAATGACTTCAGGGCTGGAAGTGGTAGAGTATAGCTTATTATGCATGAAAGCCCTGAATTCTATCCCCAGAACCAAAAATAAAATAAGGTAAGACAAAAATAAAGACTTTATTTTCTGGTTATTTTGCAGCAGATGGAGTCATGTGACTAAGTTCTGGCTATTGATATAAAGGTAAAATTATTACATGGAACCTCTGGAAAAGAGCTTCATAAAGGCTTACTCAACTGGGAAGGGCAATTTTTACTCTTCTGCAAATCCTTATTCTTTTTTTCTCATGTATAATTCACATGTAATGACTGCAACTCCTGAAAACTTCCCAGCTCATTAGTAAATTTGACTATGGAAACCATGTCCTGGAATAATGGTACAAAATAACAAAAACCAGGATCTCTGATGTCACTGTGGAGCTATCATACTTGTTCCAAATTACTTATCTCTGGATTTCCTTTTCCTACACAAACTGCACTATTATTTTGGACATTTGTGTTTATATATAACTTTACCTGATCCTGAATGATACATAAGTATTTTTTAGTCAACATTTTTTAATGCTTACTATGTGCTAGGCCAGTAGTTCTCAACAAAGAATGCATGTCACACACACACACACACACAAAAAAAAAAAAATTGAAATTTTTAGAAATACAAAGGTTTATACCCATACTGGAGAGTTTCAGAGTCACAATTTACATAATGAATATGTATACACACATATGTACATAAATACATGTATAAATACATATATATATATATATGTATATATATAACACATACATACACACCATTGCGTGTGTCAGCAAGCTAGATAACTTAGATGGCATATATATATATATATATATATATATATATATATATATATATATATATACGTGTGTGTGTGTGTGTGTAAATATATATATAATATTATATATATGTATATGTATGGTATATAGTTTGCACATATTAATGTGTATATGTGTGCACGCATGTGGGGGAGGGTTTCATAATATTCACTATACTTCTTTTAATTCCCTTAAGTTTGGTATTACCTTCCTGATGTTAGTAATGTCTTTTTTTCCTTTCTCAGTCTAGCTAAAGTATTGTCATTTTGTTGTCCTTTTCCAAAAAACCAAATTTTGGTTTCACCGATTCCCTCAATTATTTTACATTTTTCTACTCTATATTACTTATATTTTATTTCTGCTGTAGCCTTTGTGTTTCCTTCCTTCTATTTAGTTTTGTGTTTAGTCTTTTCCTCTTTGGAGGTTGGAGATCTTGCTTCTTTTTAAATATAGGCATATATAGCTATAGATTTTCCTCTAAGCACTGCTTTAGCTGCCTCGTAAATAGATTTGCAAAGTCCTGTGGAAAATTCTGATGTGCAGATTTGGTGAAAATTATGCTGTACTTCTTTGCCATTGTGTGTGTGTGTGTGTGTGTGTGTGTGTGTTTGTGTGTGTGCGTGTGTGTGTCTACTTTCCAATGGTTGCTTACCTTTTGAATAGACAAAGCTTTTCTTATAAAGTAAAATACCTTGGGTATTGCTACATATTGCAGAAAGATTCTTTTGCAGCTCAAAGTTTTCTTTCATAGCCTAATAGAAAAATCAAGGATATGTTTGTTTTACTTCATTTCTCAGCCTAGGTTAACAAGAACCATTCTTAAAGGGCCCTGTCAATTGGAAGTTTTCTTTTCTGCCTGTATATGTATCTACTATGCCTGTTTTGACAGGTCTGAAATAATGTTTATGTCCTTTAAACAAAAGTCAGCTAATAGTGAAAGCTTTCTGTGCTATCTAACCCTTTTACGTGGCCTTTGTACTTTCCTATTTGTGGTGCTTTTTTCCATAACTTGGCAGCATTATCACCAACTCCAAGTGACAAGTGACACCATTGTTATAATGAGAATTCCATGCAGCACCTCTGGATCAAAGCCCATCTGTGTGCCTGCTCCCACACTTGACAAAACAAATTCCAAATTCATTCAGCATGCCGGTGCCATTTAGTCACTGTGACATATCCCAAATTTTGGACTCTATGCAAAAACCAATCTGTGCCCACAAAATTAATCATGGAACATATTTTATGACATTTGACAACAACTTAAAAGGTTCTCATCTCTGGCAGGTGGCTCTGCCAACCGGCAAGTATGTGCACGACAAATTTTGAACAATATATTGTGTGGCTGAAAATATATTGTGAAGGATGCACACTCTGGAGATAACTAGAGTGAGTTCAACCAATCCTGAAGTCTTTCTCAGGGACACCTAGGCCAGAATGTTTTATTGTGAAGGAAGTATGATGGCCCCAGGTACTTGTAGAAAGCCAAAGAAAAAGGCAATAGCTCATGTGCTAGTAGATGCTGAGAACATTGGCACAACTGCCTGTCTTGGGAGGACCAAGAGTTTGAGATGGCTAATTTAAGCTACAAGATCCTGGAAAACAGATTTATTTAGGGCAAGGGTGCGTCAAAAAGATGCCAGAAAAATACATCAATCTGTGCCTTTCCATGTACTATGGAGTGATGATGAAACAATTGACATTAAAAAAGTCAACTCTTACACTTTAATATAATCTGAAACTCATCCTAACAGGAATTAGGATTTACTTTAGATCTTTGAAACTCTAACACAAGGTTTTATGATCTGAATTGAGCTCTATTATAAAATTTCCCTTAAAAGGGTGTTCATGAAGAGATTTCCTCATATTGCTATGTTTAATTGATTAGACCAAGTACTTTTACATAATGTTTAATTTGCTTAAAATGCAGGCTATTTTACCATTTGAAGGTATAATTCACATCAAACAAAGAAAGCCATTTATCCAAAATTTTACTTTTCTGAGTATATATCATAGAAACTCTGCGAAAAACACAAAAGATCATACTGTCAAAAGCCTTAATATATCCCTTTTCTTAAAAGCAGCTTTCTACTGTTGTAAATACCTATTTCATCTAGCAGTGCCTATTTGTGTATGATCAACAGGCAAAAAAAAAAAAAAAACACTAAAACATTCCATTGTTAGCACCTCACCTTGGTTTCCATTTGCCTAATTCCTGAGAAACAGCCTCCTTCCCTAAACAGGCCACACCCACTCCCTTTTTCTCTTTATTAATGCTATCCTAGTATACTGTATTTGCAGTGTCTTAGGTTAAGCTTTCAGTAGGCTGGCAATCTACTTGGGACTCTCATTTGTTATACAAAAAAACACTAAATTTGCATAATTTAGCTTTCCCTGGGATTTGTCTTGACTCAAACTTCCTTTTCTGATTTTAAAGGTTCTTTTCATTTCTGAGGCAGGAAGTAACAGGGCACAGCAATAGAGGAAGGGGGGTTTTACACAGAAAGGACAATGCTTGAATAGGAAGCCAGGTGCGTTAATAACCTGGCAGAGGTAGAAAAGAAAATGTGACTCTCCCTTCTTCATGCTCAGAATCTCCTCCTTTGAGATACAGAACTCTGATCTATCTTCTCTTCTGTAAAGTGAAGGAGCTGGACTCTCTAGTGCTCTTCCTAATAGGATTGATTGATTATACAGGAGCATTTTGGAACTCTTTCCTTACACAATAGTTCATTCTTGTGTTTATTTTGTTATGTTGAGGACAAATGGGTTGTTAGTTAATTTGAAAATTATTTATCCCTCTCCAAAGCAGTTTCTAAAACACTTTAGTCTCTGCTTTGGGCCTGAAGTAAGGCAGAACATTATGATGGAAGGGCATGGCAGTAAAAATCTGCTCAAGTTATGGCAGCAGTAAGCATAGGAAGAGAAAGAGGTTGGAGCCAGGGAAAGATATAGTCCTCAAGGGCATGCCCCTGAGGACCCTTTCCTTCCAACTAGGTTTCATCTTCCAGTTTCTATCACCTCCAATAATGACCACAGCTAGGAAAGTATGAATGAATCAATTCATTGATGAGGTCAGAGCCCTGTGATTCAGTCACTTCTGGATCACAAGGGTCCCATTTTTGAGCATACTCTTTACTTGCTATAGATATGCTATATGTAGCTGATCCATCTTGTAGCCTACCATTATATTTCCATTTTTTTTGATTTTGTAATTATTTCACTCCCCTACCCATGTTTGCTTCATTTTATATGTGCTTGTCACCAGTTCATCCTCAAATTCTCCACAGAAATGTTTATTTTAATTCCCAGCATGGTAGCACACTCCTATAATCCTAGCAGCTCAGGAGGCTGAGGCAGGAGGATTAAGAGTTCAAAGCTGACCTCAACAACTTAGTGAGTTCTTGAAATACTCAGGGAGACACTGTCTCAAAAAATAGAATTAAAAATGCTGGGGATATGGCTCAGTTGTTAAGTGTCCCTGGGTTCAATCCATGGTATAAAAAAAGTTTGTTTTATTGTCATTCCATTAGTGAATGACAAATTTCTTTTTTTTCCTTGATGATAGCTCCACTAATCCTCTTCCCTGCTCTAGTGTGGATGAGTTGCTCTGCAGGCAAGCTGCATGGCTGTTATCTTGGTCTTTCCTTCATGATTATGAGGATTAATTTAATGTGGCTGGGCTAAGGCATGCTCAGAGAGCTAGTAAAATATTATTTCTCTGTGTGTTGGCTTGTAGTTTAGCATTTGAATTGGTAAACTGAGTAAAGATCAACATCATTAATGTGGGTAGGCTCATCAAATCCATGAAGAGCCTGAATGGAAGAAAAAGTGGAATTTTGTTCTTTCTGCTTAAACTAGTATATCCATCTTATGCCTTGGACTTTGATGCTCCAGGTTCTTACTTGGACTATGACAGACAAGTGGCTTCTCTGGGTCTCAAGGTCTTTGGGTTTGAATTGGAAATATACTACCATCTTTCCTGGGTTTCCAGCTGGCAAACAGCAGATCGTGAGAATTCTCAGCCTCCATCGTCACCTAAATCAATCCCTCATAATAAATCCCTGTATGTGGCTGTACATGCGAATGATTCTGTTTCTCTGTACAGCTCTAATAAACCAATAACTGTGAAATCATATTAATCTTGTCTATGCTGGATTCTGTTTCCTTGATAGAACCTCTTTCTCAGCTAACTTCCTAATTTTGATGGAACACTTTTTCTAGTAGCTCTTGAGAAAGTATATATGGAAAGAACAAGTTTTTAGAACTTATGTAACAGATATATAGGTAGATAGATTAGATAGATAGATGATGGATGGATAAATTTGGTGGTGCTGGGGATCAAGCCCAGGTCATTATATATACTAGACAAGTGCTTTACCACTATGCTATACCTATAGCCCTAAAACATTTTTATTATACCTTCACTTTTCATGTACAATTTGGTTTTATGGGTTTATTTGTGTCTCTTCCCCTAAAAAAAAAGATACATTGAAATCAATCCCTGTACCTCAGAGGGTGAAGATATCTGGAAATGGGGCCATTGATGTGACTAATCATGTAATTAATTAAGATTAAGTCATACTGGAGTAGGTCATATCCTTATAAGATGTCCAAGGGAATGTCAAGGGACAGTGAAAGCAAATATTGGAATAATGTAGCTTCAAGTCAGGGATCATCAAAGATTGCCAGGAATTTACTAGAAAGTTAGGAAAAGACCAAAAAAAAGGATTCTTTTACAGCTTTAGAGTATACTGCCTTGATTTCTGACTTCTTGCTACCAGAAATTTGAGACAATAAATAGCTCTTGTTTTAAGCCAAACAATTTGTCATACTTTATTATGGCTGTCCTAGAAAAGCTAATACAGTTGAATATAGAATTAAAGGTTGGGAATTATTTTTCCTAAAAATGTAATAGCTGTGTCCTAGCTTCCAGTGCTGTTAATGAGAAATACATGCTATTTGGGTTCCCAATCCTTAGAATGTGACTTTTTCTTATTTCTACTTATCCCTGGTATTATGAAATGTAATGATAATTATGTGTTAATTACCAGAGACATGGAAAAGACTATACAAAAAGTGCAAAGTAAACAATCCATAATCCCAATTCATGAAAAGAGTTCCTGTTCCTGACAGAATAGAAAATCCACATAATTTACATGGATCATGTGGTAAAAACTTAGAAGGATATTGCCTTAGTAGTGACTTTCAATTAGCCCTCCACTAAAGGCCAAATTTGTTCTACCTAGCAAAGATTAAAATTAAGTGTCAAAAGGACAAAACTATTTTCAAATAAGCAAAAAATTGTAAGCCATAATAGAGAACTCAATTAACATAAGACAATGTCAGAAACAACATAGATGATAGAATTAGTAAAAAAAGACACCAGTTTATCATAATTTTATAGAAGAAGTTATAGGAAAGATTTGGCATGTTAAATAAAGACATGGAAGACACATACACATACACATCAAAGGACTAGAGGGAAAACCACAATGTCTGAGATGAAAAGTGAAACACGTGGGATTAAAGGACTGTATGATATTGAAAAAGCAAATTAGTGAACACGAAGACATGGGAATTAACCACAAGGAAACAGAGAAAACTTGAAAAAAAAAAAAACAAAATTAACAGTGAAAATTAACTTTTGAGGCAATGTCACATGGTTGAATATTCATGTACCTAACTCTACCAAAGGAGTGCAGAAAGACTAGGAAGGAAAAATACTTGAAGAAATAAGGGTAATGTTTGCATATTTCTTATTCCACACAGTATTTCTAACAAAGCACCTGGTGGGCATTGGGCATTTAATAAATACTTCTTGAACACATTTGTGGCAGAAAAAAATGATAAAATGAATAAGAAATAAGTACATGGGTGTTATTGTAGGGTGTTAGAATCCTCAGAGTACTAAGGTGTTGAAACAATATAGAAAAAGGGAAGACTTAGCAGAAGCGACACATCTTGAGCAGGAACCTGGAAAATGAGTTCAGTTGAATGTGTATGATGTTTGGAGAGTAGGGGATAAAAATGGGCATTCCCTACAAGAACACAGAGAAAGATATGGAAACTAGGATAAACATGGTTTGAATATACCATCTTGACTGGAGTCATGGTTAGCTTTAGGGATAATTAGAAATGAGGGTAGCTGGATGAGTTAGGGTCAGAGTACATAAGACTTGAGAAATAGGGAATAGAGAAACCAAAGTTTCTGATGGGGACATTAAATGGATTAGAACAAAGTGTTGAAGTTGAATGGCAAGAGCAGGCCAGAAGCAACCAGATTATTAAAACGACATGGTTATGAAGTTTTTAAAACTTAAATGTGAAAGAATCTAACAACATCAACACAAACTAAGGGCTTGGATATGTCAGTAGAATCCAAATATGGGGCAAAAAAGCAATTTTTCTTGGCTCATGAAAATTTCAAAAGTGGCCCTAAATAGTATTATTATATGATAAGTCTTTTATATTTACATAAGATTCTGAATCAGTTTCTTAAGACTGTTACTGTACAGTACACTAAAGCCTTTCTTCCTCCCTTACCCAGTTATGGCCCATTTTCTTTGTACTTGCAGATATGAGTAAGATTCAAGCTTTGGCTTTTTAAAGTTAAAGTAAGGCTGCCAGAACCAAGAATTCATAATGTCATGTACACACTTAACTGTCACCTAATCTTGGCATTCAGGAATTTTAAAAGACCTTGGAGATAGGAACTTTTGTCTCACAGATGGATAAACTGAGGCCAAAAAGGGGTAAGTGAGCAGTCCACAATCCTGGAAGTAGAATCCACGGAGTGTGACTCATCTACAAACGGCTCCAAGCGGTGGGAAAGGCGCGAAGCCAGGGCAGGGAGCAGGAGGCCAGGGAAAAGTTCTTTTCAAACTGGGAGGCCTGGGAATCCGAGATTCTGGCGACTGCAAGAACGACAGTCTCAACCCACACTACGAAACGGTACCCGGTAAAGTACTTTGAGGTGTGAGCGGTTGTCCTTCCTGATCTCGAGATACATGTCGACCCACGCCCTTCCGGCTCTCGCTAGGCTCCGCCTACCGCAGCTTCTCTTTCGTCATTTCCTGTCGTTCTGTATTGCTAAGGGAGAAGATGGCAGCGCTGGGAGAACCGGTACTCCTGGAGAGAGGTGAGTGAGGCCGATGTCCCGACCGAGGTGGGTGGAAAGGATGAGGAAGTGCGGTGTCACTGGAGAGAAGGAGAGGTTGCCCAGGCTCAGACTCTGAACCTGCCTGCTCCTTGCGTGGTGGCCGCTGACGTCGCTGTCATTCACACGGTGGAGGGTGATTATGATTTTTTGACTGTTCGCTAGACCCCTGTGTGTTCACACGCACTGTTCCGGGGCGTAGCACAGTTAATTACAATCTGCTCACGTTCCGACATACGCCGCACAAGCACCCTCTGGGTGGGCCCAGCAGATGAGGCATTTAGGGATCTGTAAACCAGAACAACACATGTCACACACCCTGTTCGGATTGTCTACACTCGTTGTACATACACTTGCACAAACCTAGTGGGCTTGCCTTCACCCACATATTGCACAATATCCGGACACACAGCACTTTTCCACATGAACTCGCCCTCCCTTCTTCCTTACTTTTACCACAGCCTCCCTTGCATTCATAATTTGGTATTTCCTAGCATTGGTACCCCTCTCAGGCACTAGGATGCTTTTCAAAACAATCCTACTGACTTGATCTTGGAAAGCTTGTTATGTAACTTATGTGAAGTAGTGGTAGATTGTAAAACACTTGGCAGGTATGATCATATATGTTTTTTTTAAACACACCCTACAATTGCAAACTGTGATTAGTTGATTGCTTCTTGAAGGAAACTGTTAACAAATATAAAACCTAGTTTGCTGTGTAGTTACAGACCAGAGAGTTAGTGAAAATACAGATATTAAGATTTTGAACGCTCCATTGTCTTCCCCAAATCCTTTATTTCAGACAATTCAAACATGCTTTTGACACACAAGCATTTGAAGGTTTTCTTTTCTTTCTTTCTTTCTTTCTTTTTTTCTTTTTTTTTCTGTTTTGTTACCGTGTTCTGGGGATTGAACCCAGAGATACTTTACCACTGAGCTATATACCCAGCCCTCCTTATTTTTTATTGAGATAAGGTCTCAGCTCAGGCTGGCCTTGAAATTGAGATCCTCCTGCCTCAGCCTCCCATGTAGTCAGGACTACAGGTGTGTATAACTTGCCTGACTTAAAAATTATCAGTCAAGAAGTACCACAAAAAAATTTAGCACTGTTGGTAAACAGTATAAAATGTAGATTAAAGTTATTTTGCACATATTATCATTTGAAATTATAGTCTCAATATTCTTCTTTAAGAAGAAGATACATTTTTAGAATTGTATTTAGAAAAGCCTCTTTCCTTATCCCTTCCCACAAACAAATGTGCACATATGATTGTTAGGTTGCTCCTTATGGTGTTCCTCATTTGGAAGTCTTTTCTTATAAATAAGATTATTTCTCTATAGCCCATCAGGCCATTTATTGAAGCATAATTTTATAACAGAAGAGTAGCTTCTCTGAGTAGACTTTCTAAGATAGGCTTAAGACAAAGGTGACATCTTTCTCCTGAGCACAATGGTGATGTGCTTTGCAGAAAGGAACAAATCTGTTGGTCCTAACAGAAGTAGGTGTTTTTCTTTTAAAGGTAGTTAGTTGTAGAATTCTAAAATGTGGCAGTCTTGTATTTTTAAATGCAGTACAAAATGTGGAACTTCATTCCCTAGCATTTAGTTTGGGCAGTTATCTTTGCTTTTTGTTGAATTTTTTTTTAAGTTCTTCAGAAGAATCTTCAGCACCTTGGTAGGGATGAATTATAAGTGGTTCTATTCAGCAGCATAGGAAAGTTAAATTATCTCAGAGCCCTGTTAACAAATAACTCCCAGTAATCCTACAGTACAATATCAGTGCATGTAATCAAGATCCTGAGTGCCAGTTGGGCACAGTAGTGTATCTCTGTAATCTCAGCTACTGCAGAGACTGAGGCAGAAGGATCCTAAGTCCAAAGCCGGCTTTGGCAACTTAGTGAGACCCTTTCTCAAAATACAACAAAAAGGTTTGGGGATGTATTTTATTGGTGGAGTGCTTGCCTCAAATGTTTAAGGCTCTATGTTCAATCCCTGGTAATGGCAGTGGGAGGTGGGGGGGGGTAGATAGTGCTTTCTAAATCATCAAAACTTAATTCACAAAGGTACAAAAACAGGTAAGAAAAAAAATTAAACTGATATTGTCATTAATTGTTGAACATGACTTTGAATCTTGTAGAGTTTCTTAATAAAACACATCCCCACACTTCTCAATGACAATTGACTAACATTATTAATGGATTTGTATAAATGCATGCAACCCCTTAATATTTTTTAAGACTGATGCCAGTGTAACATTGTATTTATGTTTGCTAAGCCTCTTTAAAAATATTATTTGGTTTGGTCATCAAATGCCTTTTATGAAAAAGGTGTATTATTTGCATTTTACAGTGAAAGGCACTGAGACACAAGGAGTTTAAGTAATTTGTTTAAGGTCTCACAACTAGTATGAAGAACAGAATTACATAGTTAGTTTTTATGTTTTATTTTTAAAACTACGTATTTGGTTGAAATTGTCTGAATTAAAACATTGTGTTAACAATCCTAACTTGAAAACAAATCAGTTAATTTTATTCAGTTTACTTTTAATTTAAATGTGTCCTAGCCACTAACTCGATCTGTTATTAAATAGTTCATATCTATGCATATATCATGTTTATCTTTAGGAAATGACCAGTGATTTCACTAGCACGTGGTCTGCTATTCAGTACTTTGGTTACTAATATGATAATTAAGTAAATTTTTATTGCTTAAATAGTTCCCAATATTACTACTGGCTTTTTTTGAAGCAGTGCAGTTAACATTTCTGTCACATCTGAGCCCCAGTCCTTTCCTGTGACATTTAGTAGTTTATATTCAGTTTTTCTGTCTCTCAATTATTTTTTTTAGCTATACTTCTTTAACATGCGAAATTTTAAAATCTGTAAAATTTAATGTGCTCAGATTTTACATTCCTGTTCTCAATGTGTACATGAATGATCTCCTCTTTCTCGTACAGAAACACAGATGCTTTGTTTTACCCCCTCTATTTTCTGCATACTGTTAGTCCTTTGGGGAATTAATCCTAATTCCTACAGTGTTACATAGGCATTTCAAGAATCCTTAGAGAAAGTTATCTATCAGTATCTGTTTGTTTAACTCTAGATATTTGTAGAGCAATTGAATTGTTGGAAAAACTACAAAGGAGTGGAGAGGTACCACAACAGAAACTTCAGGCTTTACAAAGAGTCCTTCAAAGTGAGTTCTGCAATACTATAAGAGAGGTGAGTAAATATGATTAAAAGTTAATACATTTAACTTCACAGAGAAATCAAACATGATATATCCCAAGATTTAAAATATAACAACTTTTATGTTTTGCAGGTATATGAACATGTCTATGAAACTGTAGATATCAGTAGCAGTCCTGAAGTGAGAGATAATGCAACTGCAAAGGTAAATTTGTTTATTTGCCAAAAGTGAGAATTCTTCATAAATTAAAGGTTGAAAATATACAATTATTATATTCATAATAAGCTTATTTTAGAAGCTAACATAATATCTTTCAAATTATACCAAGCTTTCCAAGTACTGAGAAGTAGAACATTTTTATTACTGTATGTAGTTTAGATAAGGCATTAAAAATGCTCTCACATACATTATTAATATACATGTGAAATACATTATTGTGTTATTATACAACATATTTACATGTAAAATAGCATCAATTTTATAATTGAGGATGAATTTCTCATTGAAGAGGAAGTATCAAGATTAGATTATTTGTCTCAAACCACCGCACAAATAGTAAATGGTAGAATAGGGTTATTTGATTTGTCCTTTACCCTAGCTCTGCAAATATGGTATAATGTCAGGAGTAGGCTACCTCTTCAGTGCTGAAGATGGAGTTTGTGTGCTTTTCCATACCAGATTTTCCCTCATAATACATTATTTCATTGTGTATTACTTGGGTAGATATGTTAATGCGAGTAGTAGATGACATACTAGACTTAATCATTGCAGATTATTTTTGACTGAGTTCCTGGTTTCCAAAAGGAGAGATTGGATTCTCTATTGAATACAAATACTTAAAACTTGTGAATATAGTTTATCAGAATAGAAAATAGAAATTTAGTTTTTATACCCGAGTTGTATAACCTTCACAGCTTATTTCGTTTTTGAGCCTTAGTTCTGTTAGGTAGGAAATGAGAGCTTTTTTGGGTCTTCAAATAACTCTTGATTTTCTTCTTACCCCTTGCACCTTTGTTCATGTACCCTGATTCAGCATGAAAAAATGGTACCAGATTCCTTGATTAACTTTAAAAACATAATGACACAGGAAAATCTTAATTTTGTGTTAGAATTTAAAGAGGATATGGCTCCATTAAATCTTCTGTGGGTTTTTTTTACTTGTAATTAGATAGTTTGCTAGAGCAACAAAAAATATTCATGTTGGCTATACATGTGCCTGCTTTTCTTAATATAGAGACAATTCTTGATGTATTACTTATTTTCTGTATGGTACAAAGAGTATACAAAGAATATAGCAGCCAAAATGACTATATATAAGGACAACTCTGTGTGGGTTGTTATAGGTATGGTGTATTTTACACAAATGCCAGGCTATCTGGCCTTGAAGCTCCGGACTATTAGTGAATTAGGGTAGAATATTCCTGTTTAATGTGCCCAGCAAGCCTGCTTGTCAAGTTCTGCACATGGAACTACACAAATATTCTAGACAATGGATGAGAGTGTGCTAAAAAATTCTGTTTCATACATAGTCCTGGAGTATGTATTCTTTTCAGTTATTATTTCTTTTTGGGGGGTTAGGGGTACCAGATATTGAACTCAGGGGCATTCAACCACTGATCCACATCCCCAGCCCTTTTTTGTATTTTATTTGGAGCCTTGCTGTTGCTGAGGCTGGCTTCGAACTCACAATCCTCGTGTCTCAGCCTCCGCTTACATTTCTTAAAAACCTCTGCTTAGCCTCTCAGAATGACCAGTGAATTTGTGAATACCCATACATCAAAAATGTGCCTCACAATGCAGAATGAATTCTTTAAAAATCATGTTACATGCATTCATAAATATACCACAGGGAATTTCATCTTTATGTATAAATAAAAAGAATCAGTCAAATATAAATGAATGGACTAGCCAAAGAAAGTCAAGGAGATTGGGGAGAAGAGAGGAAAGGGGGGATTATGAACTGAAATTGAATTTCATGCAGCATGAGTTTGTCAAGATGAATCCAGCTGCTATTTATAACTGGAAAGCTCTGATTAAGTGTATGTGTGTGTGTGTGTGTGTGTGTGTGTGTGTGTGTGTGTTATACATGCCTCAAAAGTAGTTAGATAGGTCAGGGATATACCTCAGTGTTAGAGTACATGTTTATTAAACATGTATGAGTCCCTGGGTTTAATCCCCAGCACTGCCCAAAAATAAAACAAAAAAGGTATTTTTAAAAAAGAGATGAAAGAACTGAAGTAAACAAAGGTCATATATTTTAAATATGTAAAATTTTCTTTCAGGCTACTGTCACTGTGCTACCAGTGAAGGACATTCTCATCCTGAGTTGTTGAACTACCCAAAAGAGAAGAGAGTCTTGGGTTCAATATTATGGGAAGCAAAGAACAAAACTCTCCAATCTATATATCTAGAATAATTCCAGGTGGAATAGCTGATAGGCATGGGGGCCTCAAATGAGGAGATCAACTTCTTTCTGTTAATGGAGTGGTGAGGATGAATTTTATTTATATTTGCAGTAATGTTCTGTGACCACTTGGGTGTGCCTGTGGATTGTAGAAACAGAAGATACCAGTGCAAGGGATTAATAAAGTTTGTAGTTTAGGAATGCTTTAAGTGAATGCTAGGCAGTACTGTTTAGGACAGTGGTTGTTTTTTGTTTGTTTCTTTCTTTTTAAATGCAGCTCTGGGGATTGAATCGGGAGCTTTGCTCATACTGGTCAAGTGCTTTATCACTGAGCTCTCTCCCCAGCCCAATGATCTTTTTAAGGCACTCTAAAAGTGGTCTGCATCCCTTCAATGTAAATTACCAGTGCTTAGTGGGATTTTTATTACATAATTAAACTCTTCAATAGTTAAAACAGTATACTAAATTAGAAATGTACCATCATATTTACTTTTATAGAATGGCAGTTTCTTGATTAAATTCTGACATAGTGCAGTAATAAGACATGTATATTGAAATGCTAATTACTTGGAACTTAAAAAATGATTTCGAGACTGTAAGCAGAATTGATGTATCACTGGATTTCACACTGATAAAACAAGATTTAGCATTGAAAGGATCCAGTATCTCTATAGCTATACCGCCCTGAATGTGCCAAATCTTGTGTGAATTGATGCAATGAAGACTCTCTTTACTTAATTTTAAATATTTATAGTTGCCGTTACTCTCAAAACCTAAGTATCAATTGTGTGTGTGCACTTTTTCCAGAGCATTGAAGGGGAACATCACGAAAAAGCTGTAGAACTTCTGAAAGCAGCCCAAGGAAAGGTTAAATTGGTAGTACGGTATACACCCAAAGTCTTAGAAGAAATGGAATCACACTTTGAAAAAATGAGATCTGCAAAACACAGGCAACAGACCTAATACATTTAAAACTTTATATTCAGTTTTGCTTTTTAGCTAGAGAAATTTTACTTGTGGCCTACTAATGGCCACATGCCAATAATTGTAAAAAACAAAAACAAAAAATACAAACTTCCCTTGAAATCCTCCTTGCCATTTTATAAATGCCTATTTTAACATCATTTATGGTTCTAAAGATGCATACGCTTTTTTCTGACAAGAAAAAGTAAAAGGTGTTGAGGGCAATTCTGTCCTGCTGTTTTTACAGACCTTTTTCAAATGCAGATTTTTGTCATAAAGTTGTTATAGATTTTTAAAAATGCTTTTTAAATATTAAAATGTACTTTTACATTCTTAATCTTTTTTTAAGAAGAATGTTTTCTTCATCTGGCTACTTGTTTAAAAATTAACAGTTCTCCAACTTTTTTTTTGCTTACTATATTTTTTTTAACCTCTGAAATTTCTTTACAGATTTCCAAGAAATTAAATATGGCAGTCTCACTTACAGCACTTCATTACCCTGTCATTGTTAACATCATTGCTGCATTTTGTACTTTGTACATACACATAATATATATATAATCAATTGTAGATAATAACACAGCATATTGGAAGTTTTTTGCTTTTATTTGAACATGTATAATGGGTATTCATTTATACTGATTTATAAAAGTGAGTTTTGAACACTGAAACAATCATCGCCTAAAATATGTATTTCATAATATTTAAGCAGTGAGGAAAGAGGATGTAATTTGACTATTAGCATTAATAATTATATCCCTTTCTAATTGTAGTCAACAATATATCAAAAAGTATAAATGCAAAACAGGTTCAGATCTCATCTTGCAAATTTTTTTAAGGCTATTGATTTTTATTTAAGTACATTTCTCATGGTTTGGTCTTTCCATGCCTAGAGATGAGCCAGTTAGTTTGTGGTGGGAAATAGCAGAAAGAAAGAAGAAAAATTTAACCTCACTAGTCTTGAGTTATACATCTTACTAGGTCATTTTAAAGAATCAATGTTAAATAGGAAAAAGAGGATATGTTTAAGATCTATTAAAAACTATGAGGTGATTTGATAAGAATCTGTAGATTGTCACAATGAGTAGGAACTCATTTATATTAAAACAGTTGGATTTAGGGATGCAATCTTTGTTTACAATTCAAATACAATGGGAATTTTGAAAGTTACTTTGTCATTTGTCCACTGGATGTCATTCTTTTACTAAACGGCAGCTATTAGTATATGACTGTGACTGAGTTCTTCATAAAAGCTGAAATTAAAGAGTTAGTTTTCAGTCACAATTCACAGGAACATTTGTACTTTTTTAAAAATTGTGAATGACATGCTAAAAGAAGATGGATTTAAAAAAATAAGAATTTGGCATAATTATCAATCCTGTATTTTAAAAAGTGAGCATTGTAATATTCCTTCAGGAAGAATAGAAATTTCTATACATTTTTCTGCATGTTTGTGAGCACTGTGAGTCTTAAAAGATTATTCCAGTTTTCAGTGATTTCTCAGAATATAAGTCAGTCAACATTGTTATTTATCATTTAGGTACTTAACACTGGATTGCATGGTTGGATGTGTCTGTAGTCCACTAAAAAACATGCTTGTTATTGATAGGATCATGTTGTTAAATTGTATATTTTCAAAATTAATTGGTGTGTTTTTAAAATGTTGGGACCTAAGTAGTATAGAAGAATTATGGACTTAATTTATTTGTAAAATTATTAGAGATATTTGTTGTAGAGCTTAATATATTAAAGAGAAGTATTGGTGCATGTAAAAACATTATTGTTATTGTTATGCTTGTATTCTTGCATTACAGGGTAAATAAACCCTGAAGAAATCTTATTTTAATATAGCTACAGCTATAGTAGCTTTTAGGATATATCAACATTTCCTTATAAATTATAGCTTCCTGGTTAAATTTCTCAGCTGTATCCGAACTTTCAGCCAAGTTAAATCTTTTTTTTTGGTGTTGAATCTCAGTAAATTAAGTAAGCTGGTTTTTTTTTTCCCTCAGTAATTCACAATCTGTTCTTTGTGTGGGTTGGCACCTATTTATAATTCTTAAAATAAAGATAGCATAACGAGCCAAATACAGTAGTTTTGCTTGGTACTGTTGAGCATGAGTAGCAGTAGTTTGTTTTCATTAATGCAGTTTTTATAGTATATCTCAGAATTTTAAATCTTATCATAGAACGGTTCAGTCAATAGCAAAGATACACAAAGGTAGTCTAGTATGATGAGGAAATGAAGGAATTTTCATTTTGTAAATGGATGCATTGTGAATAATGCTAAGCATAAAGTAAGTATATAATTGGTGCTTGATTTGTAAATTACAGATGTTAACCCCCCCTCCATTTTTTCTTTAATTTTCTTATTACTTCAAAATGAGTTGACTCAGTATTTCTCAACCTTAGTTGCATATTAGAAAGCCCTGCAGAGCTCAGAAATTATTAATACTTGGGTCCCCTCCCATACAACTAAATCAGGGTCATTTGTTTATTTAAAAAAAAAAAAAAACATACCAGATGGTTCTAAGGGACATCCAGGGTTGAGAACCGCTAATTCTGTTTGCAAGTATCAGAATAGAATACTTCAATTTGTAGCTACATGCTGGTTGATTATATTATTTATTTAGGCATAAAACATACTTGGCATTTCTTATTTGGAAAGTAATAATAGTCTACCTTTTTTCTTTTATTAAAAAACTAGTAGTTTAAATATAAACTTTTAATGTTTAATCTTTCTGCCCCTTTTGCTTTAAAACTTGCAAAGATAGTGTTTATTCTTTGAAAAAGCAGCTTAAAATTACAGATGAGAAATGTTGTCATTGATGATTACATACTGTCTTAATATGGTCACTTTATCTTTTACTGTAATGCTAGATTATAGTGGCCTAGTTCTTTAAAAGTTTGATGATTTAGATATGTAGGGAGTTATTTTGTTTTGTTGTAATTTTCCTCCTCTTCTAATTTTTTAGTTTATGTTTTATTTTTTCTTGTCAAGTATTTAAATAGTTTGGCTCAAATACTTTGTTTACAATTAAAATGGATATTATAGCATGTAGTAGAAGAAATAGCATGGCTTATCTGGAAAGAATGTCAGCATGACTTGGTATAGACTTAACAGAATACATGTTGTGAATATTTTATAATGTGGAATGATCATTGAAATATTAAGGACTCTAGTAATTGTATTTCCTGAATAAATGTATGTTTATGAATTTTTTTAACTTACAGTTTGTTGTTTCCTCTGCCAGCAGTCTGGTTTTACAGTTTTTATTGTCCAAAATTCATTACTGCTGTTTCTTTTAAGGCTATTATAATAATAGTTAAATAATGGAGAAAAACAAGTCACTTGCTTTCTCATTGCTTTACAAGAACTTTAGAACTAATTTGTATCTGGATATAGTTTTTAAAATACTGGCAAATGATATGCTTCTACTTTTTTAGTTCAAGATAATATTTCTCCAAAATGGATGTAAAATAATACTTTTTCAGCAAATGACTTCATTTATCAATTTAATTCTGATTCTAAAGCTTATTTAAAATAAATTTGTATGTGTTATGACCTTGTTCTTTGGAATTGAAAAAATGATACAATTAGAAATAGTTGTGTTTCTGAACTCTGTTATCAAATAATTTTGCATAAGGTAAAAATACAGTTCATGGTGATTGCCTAAATGAAACTTCAAGTTTCTATATTTTGCTTTGTCTTTCATAAAATGTAACTAAAAGAAAATTTCTGCTTTTTCAAGAGAGGTAGTGTGGTGTGTGATTGACAGCACATATTATGGGCACCAGCTTCCATGATTTAATCCCAGTTCTGACATTACTGTGAATGTTAGATAAGTTACTAAGTTCTTCATTCCTTAGTTCCCTCATCTGTCATCTATAATAAGTGTGCCTATAAGTGTTATGCCATTATTGCCATTATCTGTAAAGCCCTTAGAAAATGCATGTGTTTGCTTTTATCTTCTCCCCCATGTAAAATAGCTTTAGGACCTTATCAGCAAAAAGGAAATAATCATAGTCCAGTAATTAAAATTAGCAAGTTGATATTTTGAAGACCAGAAAATGGGATCTTTAAGCTATGCTTAAAAATTTTAGGAAGAATACCATGAAGAAATTACACATTTCTGTCCAAAGAAGCTCATGGAATTCTAACGTTAGTGCAGTTTTTGAGAAGTGGAAGATTTGGACCACACTCAGACTGAAAATCATTGGAAGATAGGTGCAGGTAAGGGATTTGTTAAATAGAAAGGCAGTTTCTAAGAAGATGATCTAGATGGAAATAGTTAACTGCTGGTGTCATGTATTATAAGGCTTTATTCATTATCATGATTTTATATATATTTGGCAGTGGGTGGGATTGGATTTAGGGCCTCATGTATGCTAAGCAGGTGCTCTACCACTGAGCTACACCCCCAGCCCCCTGAACTTCTGAAAAGCATGGATAGACAGGGGTGATGCCGGAGGTGTAGTTCAGTGGCATATTATTCACCTAGCACTGCATAAGGCTAGGTGTAGGTTCCATCCCCAGCACTGCAAAAAAACAAAAAGACACAAAAATACATGATAATGTACCAGGAAACCAGGGTTTAATAAAAGAAAAAAAAAAACATTTGTTAGGCCTTACTTTCTTCAAAATTTCAGTAAACCAGACAATTCCCTAAATGTTTAAATTATTTTGTCATGTTCAGTATTGTTGATTGCTGTGATTTTAATATAATGAAGTGACCCAGGTTTTTATACATTTATTTCTTCAGTGGCAAATAATCTTCACTTGATGAAATTTTTAAGCTTTATATACAAAGCAAGTGGTAAAACTCATACAGAACCAATTTGTCAGTTTTCTTCCTTGGATTTTTACATTTTAAGAAAGGGACAAACCTAGAGTAATGGTATATGCCTCTAGTTCCAGCTACTTGGAGGCTGAGGCAGAAGGATTGCTTGATCCCAGTTTTGAGACTCTCCTGAACAATGTAGCAGGATACATGCATCTGAATAAACAAATAAGAACAATAAAAAAACAGCTGTGCCACATCAGTAACAAAGTATGTGTAAGACCTAATTTTTATCCAGTACAGAAGTGTATTTTGGACACCCATTAAGGAAGATATTGTCCTTCAAAAATTTTTGTAAGGGAAGGAAGTAGAAAATTTTGAATTGAATTTCTTACCGTCTACAGCTGTTCTAACCAATTAGATTTTTTTAAAAATGGCATTGGAAGCACATAAGTTCTAAGTATGTGTTAGGGTTTTTTTTGTTTGTTTTGTTTTAAGTAATTCATCAGAGGGGAAAAAATTCTATACCCAAGTGAAAAATTTTATTTTTTAAAAATCTTTTGCAGTTGTACGTGATGAGTGTATTTTGACATAGAACATCTGTAACTACCCATTCTTGTGGTTGTGCATTATGTGAAGTTACACTGGTCATGTATTCATATATGAATATAGGAAAGTTACATCTGATTCATTATCTTGCCTTTCCCATCCTTACCCCACTTCCCTTACCTTCATTCCCCTTTATCTAATTCAATGAACTTCTGTTCTCCCCCTGCCCCCAATGTGTGTTATCATGTGCATATCAGAACATTCTGCCTTAGGTTTTTGGGGACTGGCTTATTTCACTTAGCATGATAGTCTCCATTTCTAGTCACTTACTGGCAGATGCCATAGTTTCATTATTCTTCATTGCTGAGTAATATTCTATTGTGTAGACACACCACATTTTCTTTATTCATTCATCTATTTCTGGTATCTCTTCTTTGACAATCTTGAGCCCTGAATTTAGATGCTACCTAACCTGTAACTGTTTTAAGGTGTTAAAAATGAACGGTCTCCAAAGCATAAAAAGAGAGATTGGAATCCTAATCCCCAGTACCTCATATTATGACCTTATTTGGGGATAGGGTATTTCAAAGGTAATCAAGTTAAAATGAGTTCATTAAAGTAATTCTTTATGGCTGAGTAGTACTCCATTGTGTACATATATCACATCCATTCATCTGTTGAAAGGCACCTAGATTGGTTCCATAGCTTAGCTATTTTGAATTGAGTTGCTATAAAAATTGATGTGATTGTCAGTGTGGTATGCCGATTTTAAATCCTTTGTATATATACTAAGGAATGGGATGACTGGGTCAAGTGGTGGTTCTATTCCTAGGTTTTTTGGGTTTTTGTTTTTGTTTTTTGATGAGTCTTCATACTGCTTTTTCAAAGCAGTTGCAGCAATTTGCAGTACCACCAAAAATATATTAATGTATCTCTTTCCTGACATTCTTGCCAACATTCATTGTTACTTGAATCATTTGACAGTAAATGGACCGATCTGGAGATTATCATGCTAAGTTAAATAAGCCAGTTCCCAAAAGGCAAATGTTTTCTCTGATATGTAGAAGCTAAACTATAATAAGGGGAAGAAGGGGATAGAAGTTCAGCAAATTAGGAATGAAGGGAAGGGAGGCATGGATAGGAAGGAAAAACAGATGAATCTGATATTATATATATATATATGAAAATATCAGTGAATACCACCATCATGTACCTTCACAAGAATGAGGTCCTAACTAGAATAAGTTATATTCCATGCTTCTATAATTATATCAAAATAGATTCTATTGTCATATATAACTAAAAAGAGCCAATAATTTTTTTAAAAAATCAAGAGCAAAGGAAAGATTGCTACATTTGTTTAAGGGGGGGAGGAGAATTTGTTAGAGTGGACCCTAATCCAATATGGATGTTGTCCTTACTAAAAAAAGAGAATTTGGACACAGAGATAACATAGGGAGACCATTAAGAATCCTTAGAGATGCTTCTCTACATGTCAAGGGATGCTAAAGCTTGCCAACAAATCACCAGGAAAAGGGGAGTGATGTGGAGCAGATGCCCCTCACATCTCTCAGAACCATTGCTGATTTCTAGATCTTGGAATTCTAGCCTCTGGAACTATGAGTCAATAGCTTTCTTTTAGATACCTAATTTGTAGTACTTTGTTAATGCATCTCTAAAAAAATGAATATGTGATAATCCACCTTTTGGTGGCACCACTATCAAAAATGGTTACTGGAATAAAATGTGGTTCCTTCCATGTTCAATAAAAAGGTTCCCATGGAATTAGTCTTGACTAAGGAAGGATGAGATTCATGATCTTTGAGATCATGTGTAGCTATTAGCTTGTTCCTCCTGGGACTTGTCTGGTACTCCTGAGCTTGTCCCACCTAGGCTTAGCCTCACACAATGTAGCTTTTTCCTCACTTTATGTCAGCTATTAATAGCTCTCATCTCAACTCTAGGCTCTAGGCTTCCTCTCCTGAGGAGAGGAATTTCTGCAGCAGCTGTGGCCCCATTTGGACTGTGAAGAGACCTGTTTGTGGCCAGAAGTATTAAGCCCAGTAAAGTTTTGTGCAGGCTTCTTATGATCTATGTACTTTATGCAAAGCATTAATTCAACCAGAACTGATTACATTGCTCGCTCCTTAAAACTTCCTTGTACTTAGGATAAAATCAAAATACCTTGCCATGATCTAAAAGGTTCTGCGTAATCCATTTCCTACTTCCTCTAGGTTCTCATTTTATTGCCCCATTTGTTATCCTCCACACTAGTCCCCCTTACTGGAAAACTTTCCCTCTGGTTCTTCGACTCTCACCGCTCACTCAGTTGTCAGCAGAAGTCACCACTGCCATCAAGCCTTCTGTTCCCTTCCTCTAAATTTGGGTTCCTCATCATTTTGTTAATATGGTTAAGATATTTTTTAACATTTTTAATTTCACTTTCTCCATTAGAATTTAAGTTCTGCAACAGCAAGAAGGATCATAGCTATATGTCCATCACTTGGACATATAGGCCTGAAACATAGTATGATGATTCATTATAGCTTGTTGAATTGGCTTACTTTCTATAAGCTTATGGATATATCAAGAACTTACATTGGAAACAAAAACATCCATGCATATGATACAGATTTGTCAACTGATTCTGATATTAAAATCAATGTCCTAGCAAGAACCTAAATACAAAAGATAATAGATAATACCTTTGTCAATCTTATCACCTCATTCCATTAAAATATCATGTACAATTTATGGAGGACAACAATGAAGGTTATTTTAGTCTTTTATAATAAACTCCAAATCTTAGTTTTTTATATTGTGGTGCTGGCAGTCAAACTCATGGCCTCACATATGCTAGGCAAGTGCTGTACCCCAAATGTACATCCCCAGCCCAATAGCTGAAATTTATGCACTCACTAATATCTGGTTTTAAAAACGTTTTAATACTTATTTAAGGATGTCAGAAGGAACTAACTGAAGAGACAACAAAAAAGAAAGTTGGAAGAAGAAATTTTCCAGCAATTGTTTCATTCACATTAGCTTTTCATTGCTGTAACAAAATACCTGAGGAAAAGGTTGAAAGATTTATTTGGCTCATGATAGAGGTTTCAGTCCATAATAGAGGTTTCAGTCCATGGTTTGCTCAATTTCTTTGTACAGAACAACATTGTGGAAGGATATGACAGAGGAAAGCTGTTCACCACATGGCAACTGGGCAGCAAAGAAAGCTAGAGAAAAGAGCTAGGGACAGGATATTCCCAAAGGACTCACTCCATTCAAACGGATTCCACCTTGTACAGTTTCCACTACCTCCTAATAGTCCTTCAGCTATGAACCCATCAAGGGATTAATACACTGATGAGGTCAGAGCCCTCATGAAAATTTTCCAAAAGTCCCATCTCTGAACATTGATGCACTAGGTATCAAGCCTTCAATACGTGAGCCTTTGGGGGGACATTCCAGAGCCAAACCATAACAGTATATTTCAATAAAATGAGCTTCATATTTGAGTCTCAGTGGGTAGAAACTATAAAAATCATTATTGTGTTTATTTAGTGTGCATCTACTCAACAACTATCATGTACTGGACAGTGTGCTTAGGATTCAGCAGTATAGAAGACAGCTGAGAAGGGGCTTATGTTATAGTGGGAGAGACAGACGAATGAGAAAACAAATAATGTAAATTTAGCTGATGATGAGCATCATAAATCCAGCAGGATGGGAGGGCTAAAGATCAATTATTAAAATAATACTCAATAGCAAATCTCAAGATTCACAGCCTGTGAATCTCAAGATTCACAGCCCATGCTGGGCTGTGACTGGGGTGTTTCAGGGACAGGGCTCAATGGGTCTGAGCAGCTAGCTCAGAGTTTTTATGAGAACTCTTAACAGCACGAATTGCACTCCTATAATGCTTGAAATCATTAAGTACTAACACTATTTTTTAAAGCACCTGTCATGTTTTGATGATGCTCCCTTTCTAACACTTCCATCAGCTCCCCACTCCAGTGAGAATAAAATCCTAAATTCCTCAAAATCTAAGTATGATCCTCTGAACCCTGCAAAACCCAGCTTCTGCCTCCTGCTTTACTGTTCTTTAGTCTCCAAGATGACAAGACCTTTATACTTGCTGATCCCTCTCCCTGAAATCTCCTTCAATTTCTGCTTGTATGTATTTATTTGCTTGTATACATATTTTTGCAGCTTCCCCACCTCTCAAGACTATAAACTTGAAGGGCAGGCTGGACCCTTATTCATTCTTTCATTCATTCATTCTCACCAGAACTGAAAACCATGCCTGGCACATAGCAGACAATATTTATTGAGACAACAAACAACTTGAAAGAATGCAGTCATGCTATTTTACTGAAGACAGGAAAGAGCTCTGAGGAGATGACTTTTTAATAAAGACTGGAATGATGTGATTTGAAACTACTGAGTCTAATGTCTGGGGAATAAGGGTTTTTGACAGGTACTAAAACAGGCTTCCTCAAAATTAGCCAGACTGACCCATCCAGCACAGGCTTCTCCACCAGGATTGAAGTCTGACCACTCCCAACATGTAGCTTGCTCACTTGCCAGAAAGATAAGGCCCTGCCTCCTCTTCTCAGATTTACCAAAGGATCCTCACTCTTCTTCCAAAAATGGAAGCAGTTAGGAGCGACCACTGAGGTAGAAGTGAAACCTATCAAATATGACATTACAGCAGTCAAGTAAAAATATGAGCACAAAATTGTGTGAGTAGAATAGCTGAAAACAAAATTCACATTTTTAAATCAATTTGGTTGCAAATACTGGCAAAATAGTTTTAAAGCCCCAAGTGTGTGATTATTTATAATATTAATATTTTAATTTTGAAGCTAAGGAAAAATAAATTGATAATGTGTGTGCATCCACACTGAATTTTCCCTACTACTTTGTGTAAATGAAAAACAGATTTATTACACCACCTGCAGATAATCGTTCTCAGTTTACTTTTTGCCACAAGACGGTGCCAAAGTGCTATGGTTTCTATTTTAGAATTTTCTGGCAGTTCTTGCTAGCTAAAGATCCAGTATAAGCTTAGAAATACACCTGATCTTTTCTTTTGAATTCAAAATTAAAATTGAAATGCATTTTACAAAATTAAAATCTTGTTAAATGTGGAGAAGCAGCTCTTTCCAGTCCTCCATCCTAGTCTGTTGACTCTGCCAGTCTTCCTCAGCTCCTTCTACATTTCCCCTCATAAAGGTTTCCCCTAATAAATCTCTCACATGAGTAATCTTTTATTGGTGTCTGCTTCTCTGAGGACTTACACTTGCATAGTCATCTAGCAGAGAGTCATAAACATGAGTGTGGGGCTATATCAAAATCAGGAAATTTTGTTTGGTAGTTGAGGATTGAACCCAAGGGCACTTAAACACTGAGCCACATCCCCAGCCCTATTTTGCATTTTATTTAGAGACAGCATCTCACTGAGTTGCTTAGCACCTCAATGTTGCTGAGGCTGGCTTTGAACTCACGATCCTCCTGTCTCAGCCTTCCTAGCCACTGATATTACAGGTGTGTGTGCCACCATGCCCAGCAGAATCAGGAACTTTTAAATATTTGGAATCCAGGGTCTCATGTGAGACCTACTCTAATAGAATCAAGGGAGGTGGAACCACTTCTCCACATAGTTAACATGTAGACATTTCTGCATTAATCAAAGTTATTCAGTTCCTAGCAGAGTAGCTTCTGAGTAGGTATGTGGTAAATCCTTCTTGAAAAACTGAAATTAAAAAACATTGAAAAACTTCACAGCTTTATGTTATTTTATAATAAAAGGAATGCACTGGAAGAATTCCTGTAATTTTTCTCCTATCACTTGAAGATCTTCCATTTAACCTTTCATATTAAATTTTTTAAACTTATATAACCTAGATTCATATATTTTAAACTCAATATAAGATGAGCGTGTGTGAGAGAAATATTAGTAAATATTACCAGACCTGGTAATATAGCGTTTTGGGCACCACTGTCTAGCACCACTGACCTGTTCTATGCTGTGTTTTTTGGTTTGGTTTTATTCCTTTCCAAAGTAATCTGAAAATTACAAATAATTGGTAGTTTGATGTGTTTTTATAAGAATTACCTCATGATTATTTATTTACTTACTGTGCTGCTGGGGAGTGAACACAGGGCCTTGTGTATACCAGGCAAGTACCTTACCATTGACCACATCCCCAGCTGCCCACCCTTGAATCTTTTTAGTTTTTGAAAGACATTTTCAAAAACCTTAGGAATGTTAAATTTTCCATTCTGTCACTTCTCTTATTTTGAAAAATCATAGTAAGCAGTCATTAGACAAAAAATAAAAAATAACTAATTGCTTAGGAATTACCCAAGAAGTATTTGGGAGTGTCATTTTGAGACTGTATTATGTCCAGTATAGAAAAAGAGAGACAGAATGTGAAGTCTTCCCTCTACATCTTACCAAAAGATTTCTCTCTTAAATACTACTTATTATCTACTTCTTATATTATCTACTTCTTTTCTAGATTTTCCAAATATGCAGATAAGGAAGAGCTTTCCAGGATGCTCTACCCCAAATGCTGGTTTTCAGTATGCACATTGTGGTATGCATGGATTTTGCACATAGATCCCTAAAATAACTGTTTTTCCAAAGTGTTTAAAGTTTTCTTTGGAATTCCAGAGGAATGAAAATGCCCTTGATTCCATGACTGAACTTTGTGTTGGCATTTTCGTTTTAACAAATTCTTAGCAAGACCATGTAGTAAATTGTTTTGGGTTTTACTCTGATGTTTCCTGCCTTTACTCTTTCTCAACAATATCTGGTTTCTTTAACACTCATTGAATTTTTTATCTAGTTTTGTTCCTCCACAGTAGTTGACACACTCAGATGTTGGAGCCCACGTGTGGTTCTGCAATTCAGAATCTGTTCCTTAGGGTTGCATTTTCCTCTTGTGTTAAAATTGAAAAGGAAAGATCAAGAAAAGAAAATCAGATTTAGAAAGGATTAGGCGAGAATAGGAAAATACTTCTGATATTTAACCAACTGTTTTGAAATCTGGGGTAAATATGGGTCTTTAGAAGAATTGAAAAGGATATCTGACTCAGGATATTCAACTAGGTCAAGAGAGTAAGAGGCTTTTTTGGTGATGTTTTGAAAAAGGCTGGCTTCAAGCCAGTCCTGCCATAAGCCTCACTACTAGCCCTCTCATCCCAAAAGGTTCATAAGCTATGCCCAGGTGGTATGTGTGGCTGCCAGTCACCCTCAACCCTTGCCCAAGCTTAGAATAAAGAGAAGCCCAAACTCAGCCAAGTGTGTACATAAAAGGATGTTTTAAATTTGTCAGCAATTTTACATTGTTACTGAATTTTTTTTGTCCTTCAAAATAATCAGTTTTAAATTAGCTTTAAAAAGATAAATGCTGTTTCCTATGAACAATAAGAGATGTTGAGACACAGAAGGAGAAGACAAGTGAGGAAAAAGCACCCTACTTAAGACTTAAGAGGATGACTGCTAGCTTCGGGGGCCTAATGTGAGAGCGTCACTATTCCAGAGTCCTGGATACAAGTGCAGAGACTCACAGCATGGAGACAATCCAATGGTAATTGATGAGGGAAATAGTTCTTATCTTGAATATTCAATTATTAGAGTCTATGTATACAGGTGTTGGTTCAATGGGGATTAGACCCAATAGTCTTTCTTTATTCTCTGAATCTATCTTAGTTTGAAATTTTTTTGTACGTGTGTTTGTGTATATATGCGTATATTTACTGTACATATTCAGCTTCTAATTTCAGATGGCAGTTTGGCACCTGTGTTTTTGTTTAAACTCAACAGTCATTTCTCAACAGGTTATCTAATTATATCAAGAACAATTATGTTAAATATATTTGGTATGACTTTTAGATAAATGGTAAGGTAAATTCTAAGTGTCTAGGACTACCTCTGAGCCATTTGTTTTGGAAAGAGAGATATTTTAAAACTCATGGGTGTGTGTGTGGGGAGGGCTGGGGTTGTGGCTCAGTGGTAGAGTGCTTGCCTAGCGTGTATGAGGTACTTCAATCCTCAGCACCACATAAAGATAAATATGTAAAATAAAAGTATTATATCTATCTACAACTAAAAAAATGTCTTAAAGCATAAATAAAAATAAAACATCACGGGTTTTTCTTGGTGCATCCTATAATATTATCTTCAAGTATCAGCTCACCATGGACATCAAAAGTTTAAAATTGCTTGAACTCAAATTGTCAGAAAAGATGGTCACCTTTGAAGTGTGTCACTCTGAATTTTACATAATTTGTAAAAGATTTTCAAAAATAATCAGGAGAGTTCAATAAAAAATTAGCATCCTTTATTGCAAGCACAGTTGGCAGACAAAGCCTATGATCAGTGACTAGTCCAACACTTGTTTTTATGGAAAAAAAATCTTATTAGAACAAACACATTACATTTGTTTTTATATTTTATATTGTTGCTTCCATGCTACAATGGCAGAGTTGAAAAGTTCTGACACAAACCATATGGCCCACAAAGCCCAAAATATTTACTATCTGGACCTTAACAGAAAACATTTGCTGACCTCTACTATAAAACAATAAAAACAAATATAAACAGTCCAATAGGAAACAGGCAAAGGAAATGAATAGGCAATGCAGAGAAGAGCACACTGGAATGACCAACAAATATACAGAAAAGATGCACTTGTAATCCAGGAGATTCAAATTTACACCACACAGAGATTTCATTTTATATGTGATAGATTTGCAAATATTTTAAGTCTTGTAATACCAAGTGGTGGTAAGATATAGAGTAATGGAGATTCTTATTCTCTGCTGAGGAAAGTATCAATAAGTACAGTAATTTTTTAGGACAATTTAGAAACATCTAGTAATGGTTAATGTATATAATCTATGATAGAGAAAATCCCCTTAGCAGACATACATACATTCACGGGTTTGTGTGTGTGTGCATGCACGCGCGCGCGCACACACACACACACACACACACACGGAGGTATATGGTATGATATAAAGGAAATATAGATATTTTAGAAAAACTTCTGCATATATGATCATGTGAGCAATGAAACACACACAAGATTATTCCTACTTGTATTGTTAGAAAAAATAAAATAAAATAAACACTATTAACCAAGAGGATCAATAAATAAATAGTGGTGAAGATTTATTATGTCCATTTGACTGGGAAAGGATGCGCAGATAACTGGTGAAAGATTATGTCTCACTGCATGTTTGTGAAGGTGTTTCTAAAACAAATCAGGATTTGACTATGTAGACTGAGTAAAGATGCCCTTGTTGAGCAGGTAGACATCACATCCATTGTGGGTTTGAGTAGACTGAAAAGTTGGAGGAAAAGTGAATTTGTTCTGTTTTAGTAGGGACACCCATCTTCTCCTGCCTGTGGATTTCTGTAGTCCTGGTTCTCCAGTCTTCCCCCTCAGTCTGGAACATATAACTCAGCTATAAGTTCTGGTTCTCTTGGGTTTAGATTGGAACTAACCCACTGGATTTACTGACCTTCAGCAGACTGATGACAGATCTTTTGACCTTGCTTCATTAATTGCCTGAGCCAATGCTTCCTAATTAATCTCTTTGCATATATCTCTACATGTCCTGTTGATTCTGTTCTCTGGTAAAACCTGGGCATATTTTATAAATGTAATACAATATAGTAATAAATATTAATTAACAATAGCAGCAAGATGCAGTGGTGTACACCCATCCCATTGACTTACAGGAACATGGCAAATTTGAGGCCAGGTTGGCAATTCATTGAGACTCTGTCTCAAATAAAAATATAATGGACTGAGGATGTGCTCAGTGGTAGAGCACGCTTCAGTTCAATTCCCAGTACTGATTTTTTTTTAAACATTTTGGTCATCCTCAAATATTTCTACTCCTTATAATTTATGAAAGATTAAGGCGAACTCTTGTTTCATTTGGTTTTGTTTTTTGTTTTTATGCTCTCTTGGAACATCTTATTTAAGAGATGAAGACTCATAGGTCAATTTATCATTAATGTGAAGCTTACATAATGTAGCGACTGTAAGAAATAATAACTCTTTAATAAAACTTAACATTTTTCTTCCCTAGAAAAGTTCTTGGTTTCCAATATTTTGTCTTTTTGGCTAAGACACAGATTTATATCCTTTTTTCTTAACTTTTTCATCTGACAAACAATAGGAATTTATTCTTTAACAAAATCTACATCTCTTTTTTTTTTCAAATTCTGAATGTCTCCTTTCATCCAAGTTTCCAGGCATAAAATTTTATTCCTGGAAAGGAAAGAATAACATTCTCCAAACGTGGATCATAGACTACCTCTATCACTTTAACTTGATGTGCTTCAAAATGTGGATTCCTGAGCCCCACCCAGGCCTACTAAATCATTCTGTATTTTTTTAAATTAAACTTCACATATTATTATTATGATCACTAAAATATGAAAAAAAATACTTTTTTATTTTTAATTTTTTGTGGTTCTGGGGATTAAACTCAGGGCCTCTTTCTTGCTAGGCAAGTGGTCTACCACCGAGCCACATCCCTAACCCCAAAACACTACCTAAAACAAACAAACAACAACAAAAAAAAAAACAACGGATTTTTTGGTAGAAATAAAATTAATCAGTATAGACTATGATTGTTAATTTTAAAATAGCAGAGAGTAGTGATATCTTTGCAAGAGAAATTCTGTCATCTTTCAGCATTATTAAGGAAGAGAGGAAAAAGGACCTGCCATCCCAGCTACTGGGGAACCTAAGGCAGAAGGATTTCATGTGTGAGGTCAGCCAGGGCAACTTAGTGAGAACCTGTCCCAAAATAGATATAAAAAGGACTGGATCGGGTGTGGTATAGCACACCTGTGAATCCCTTGGGATTGGGAGGCTGAGACAGGAGGATCAAGAGTTCAAAACCAGCCTCTGCAAAGGCGAGGTGCTAAGCAACTCAGTGAGATACTGTTTCTAAATAAAATACAAATAAGGCTAGGGATGTGGCTCAGTGGTTGAGTGTCCCTGTGTTCAATCCCTAGAACCACATACACATAAAAAAGTGTGTGTGTGTGTGTGTGTGTGTGTGTGTGTAATGAAAAAAGAAAACAGAAAAGAGAGGACTTAAATAAAAAAAAAAATTAGAAATTTCTCCTCACTTCATTTACTCATGAATGTTCCCAGAAAATAATAGAAATGACTTAGACAATCAAGAGAAGGATCCTAGAACACCAGACAAGGAGCCAGGAGCTGCCTGTGATGATCTTGAGCAGAACACAGTATTTGAGAGTTCAGAGGGTTGCTCTAAGTTCTCTTTCAGCCCTACAGTCGGCAGAAATATGTCATTCCTAAAACTGTGAAGTCATATCTGTATTTATTGACTCTCTAGAATAAATTTATAGTATGTTAGTTATTTGCCCAACCTGGCATTATTTTTATGGTAAACTCTTGAACACAAAGATAATGGAAAATGGTCATTTTAAAACAACTTATAGGTCTGCGCCAACTTGTTTCCATTGTCTTTAATTTTACCTACATGAGATGACTAGTTAACTTTATATGTTGGTGACATTTTAAACCCTTTTTGCTTTAATTTAATGGATTCATAAAATGTGTCTCCAATATGGATTAAAGCAACCCAAAGACAAAGCGGAAATAAAGAAGGGAGGTACCCATAAACTTGTATTTCATAGAGATAGTGATTCTGTGGATTCTGCTAGGCCATGGGGAATCCAAGTCCAGAAAAGGAGGGAATGCTAAGAATTACCTAACACCAAGGTTTCCTCTGGCTTCTCAAGAGTAGTCAGGTTCACTTAAATGTTTTGTTGTCTAGAGAAATTGTCCAGTGTTGAGAAGCATCATCTGTTGATCTTTACAACATCACTAAGTTTTAGGATTTTAAAGTGTGTGAGAGAAAGCAGTTTGATTTGTATTGTGGATGATTAGTTGCTAAGACTTAGATACCAAGTGTACATGAAGAAGGGTATAAAGATCCCAGTTGAAGTCAGATGCTGGAGTGGGTACTGTGTTTTAATACATAGCTAAAACCCACAGATTTGGGTCAGAATAAAGAAAACGTTTTCCCTTGTCTCCCCAAATCAGTTTTCCGTTTCCATAGCTCCCAACGTCCTCGCCCTTTTGAAACTTAACTGAACGCTGGAGGCGAGTTTTACTTTTCATGTCATCCAATTTAGGAGATCCAATTTCTCCGCAGTGGAAGAAAAAGACGGAGTGGGGGAGGAAAAAAACAGGCTCCTGGACGACTTCTGATCCTTTTACCTTCAACCCACAACTTGCCACGCAAAATCGAGCCAAGTAAGGAATGTTGCCTGGAACCACCACCACCACCACCTTGTCACTCACGCCCGAGAGACACGCCCCTCTTGTCCTACTCTTGGCCAATGGAGGCTCCCCTGCCTGCATAGTAATAAGCTCGAGAACTCCACGGACCAATGGCGCTCCAGGAGAAGGGTTAGTTTTGCATGTACCTAAGTTATTTGCATAACCCAGTTGCCAGGGGCTTGAGAACAGAGCGTGCAACCCTAGAAGGGAAAAAGGGAAGAGCTAGAGCCCTGGCGGGGAGAGACCGAGAGTCTTGGTGTTTGTGGGAGAGCCAGGCGGGAGCAGGGGCCAGGGGCCAGGGGCCGGCATGGCTGAAGGCTGCGCTCTGCAACCTTGAAGAGCGGCTGCGGCTGGAGGCCGGGGGCAGGGAGGCAGGTACAATGCCAGAGTGCAGCCGGCTGGCCTGAGCCGCCGGAGGAGCGGGGCTGCCTCTCCTCTTCCTTGGAGCAGCGGGAAAGGGGCTGCTGCGGCGGACTGCTGAAGGGGCTGAGCCCAAGCAGACCTCCAAAAGAGATAGCCCCCGCCCCAGCCCGCAGTCCGGCTGCCGGTGGTCGGCGGGGGCGTCCGAGGGAAGCAGAGGCGCGCCAAGCGAGCAGCGCCTCGGGAGAGGCCGGCGCGGGAGGCGGCCGCAGCGATGTCTGGGCCGCTGGGGCTGCTCCGCTTCCTCGCCCTGGGGCTGCTAGGCTCGGCTGGGCCCAGAGGCGCGGCGCCGCTTCTCTGCGCAGCGCCTGGCAGCTGCGACGGCGACCGTCGGGTGGACTGCTCCGGGAAGGGGCTGATGGCTGTACCTGAGGTGCTCAGTGCCTTCACCAAGCGCTGTGAGTGCGGCGGGTAGGGCTCAGGGTATGGGCCTGGCGGGGAGTGCTGCAGGGCGGGGCCGGTGGTCGATCCCACCCCACCCCCATTCCCTAGTGTGCCAGGTATGCAGATCACCTGTGCGTGGGGTGCTTGGAAAGCTGCTCCGCGGGCTTTCCAAACTTTACCAGTCTGGGTCTGGGTCCAAGCCCCAAGAGGCTCTTTACCAGAGTTTTCGGACACAACCATCCCCTCACCCAACCAAATCTCAAATGTATCTTGGATCAAGAAAGAGGAATCTGAATATGCTTGCGCCTGGCACCCTTTTGAAGCGACTTCCCCTTCTGACGCAGGGCCCCTGCTCTCTTGGCTGAACTTCCTCTGTTGGCGTGGGTAAGGGATCTGAGAATTTGGCCATTGACTGCAGAACAAGACTTGTTCTGTGGGGCAGCTCCTGGAGTCCCCCTGGGTTCCAGCATGCGAGGAGAAGAAACAACTGTACCTCAGTGAGGGCAAGTTGCCCTCCAGTTTAGAGTAGTGAGTCCTAGCTCCTTGGCCCAGATTTGCTCTGAATTCATCCATACATGCCAGGGTTCTGGAGCACGCAGGGAGCCGCAGAAAACGAGAGAGAAGAGAAATTACAGGAATCTCTTGGTGAAAATACTCTTCTGACCCAACAAAGCTTTTAAAGAAGGAATGTTGACCAGAGGTACAGATGTTAGAAGGGAAACAAAGTTCTAGTATATATGCTAAGCCCAGTCCACAAGGTACCTGACGGGAAAGTCACTCAAATAGTTCTGACTTCCAAAACTACCCTCCTCAAATTGAGCCCGAGAGCATTAAGCACTCCTTTTGGAAAAGGAGGAATCCGAAATAGTATTGGAGGTGAGTTGGCAAATTCCACTGACAGGGAATGAATAGGGTAATTGAATGCTGGGCTTGTTGCATGCTCTTCTTCTTCTTGTGTTGTGTGGCTGGTTGAATGATTAAATCAGGAGTAGTGAAAGAACTGTTTGAGAGAGGAAGGGGTTGAGTGGCCCTTGGATGAAGGGAATTTTCTTTTACCTTATAACTACTGAAAGGGACCTCTTAGAAATAGACAGTTTTAAAGGAATAGCAGATCCTATTAAGAAATTCCTTTAGGCAGACCAGAGCATTGCTTCATTTCCAGGTGGGTGGTGACAAGCTGTTCTTGTCCTCTCAGGATGGGGTTTAGTGAGCACCAAGGGCCCATGCCTTGAAACTTGTTTCCTACTTCACCTTACACTGTCCAGTAGGCTTGGTTCCCCCATTACACCACCACTCCTTGTCTCAGGTGTTAGCTGTTGGTTATTTGAAATCATTTGCCTGCAGCATGGTGAAGTTTAACTTTTCATTAAAAAAAGTTAACTTTGCAGAATGTATAGAAAAGCATGATTTACTATTTAGACAAGTTTTGAAGATCTTGTTTTGCAGACTTCTTGAATTTTAATGAGCAAACTTGCCCTATAAGAAAAAGTACCTGTTTTACATTAGTATCTAAGGTCAGAAAGAAAGGTCACATTTTTATGAGAGTATGTTTCTCTCTAGAGAGCATCAGGCATCTTCCTGTTCAACTCACTGGAGGCAGTGAAATGCTGTATCTTCAATTTGAGCCTTAGGAATATTATGTTCTTGGCTTAGGAAACAGAAAATAACTGGCTCCAGTCCATTAGAGTGCCTAAACCAGCATCATGACAGCCCTTTCTGGGCTGTGGTGGTGAGCAAATGTGTTGTTGTATTTCCTTCCTTGATTTGTGACCTATAGGTACATTCTGATGCCTCCTATTTCCCCGTAGTACTCCTCATTTCATCCTCAGAAAGTGTATAGTATTTACTATTTTTCTTCTCTAAAGGAGGTTTCAATATAAATAGGAATGTGATAAATAGGAATAAAAAGGAGAATACTTTCACTGTCATCCATTGCACAAACAATGGCACAAACAACTAAAGATAAATTCTGTCCACGAACAATGTCAGATCCCACTATGGATGATTCATGATTAGTCTATCATGAATTTGGGAAGATTCTTTCACCCTAGACAAAATAATAGAGATATTTCACCCATATACATTTTAACTATGGCCCAAACATAGTTATATCTCCATTCTTAAATTTTAGATTTCATTAAAACTACTTTGATAATGATAATATGAATTCAATTGAATAAGTCCTGTGTTATGCTACTCTAGCTACCATGAACCATATATCATAAACAATAGATAATTGTTTTCACATTATTCTGGAGGCTACAGATCTGAGATCAATGTGAGAATACTATTGATTTCTGGTGAGACCTTACTCTAGCTTCTAGAGGGCCACTTTCTTTCTGTGGCCTCTTGTGGTTTTATTGCATGTCTAAGTACACAGGAAGTGAGTTCTGGTGTGTCTTTCTTTTCTTATAAAGACAACATTCCTAAAGCATTATCAATTTAGTTAGTTGGAGTTACCTCCCTAGTAGCCCCATGACTAGATTGGAGAAATTTAGTTCTTCAACATTTATTTTGGAGGGGGACAGCATTCAGTCTATACAAGTCCATCTGTCAAAGGCTTCCTCTGTAAGATACTACAGTTTTGTAAAATACTCATTTCTCATGGCATCCATATATGTATGTTCCCTATTCCCACAAAACATGATGATAAAACTTATATATCAAAAGATTAATACATATTCTCTGAGTCTACATTTGTTTAACAATGGTACCATAAGGCTCAAGGACAATGAATGTAATTTTAAAAGCCAAATTGGGCTGAGGGTGTGGTTCAAGTGGTAAAGCGCTTGCCTGGCATGCGCCGGGCGCTGGCTTCTATCTTCAGCACCACATAAAAATAAAATAAATATGTGGTGTCCACCAAAAACTGAAAAATAAATATTAAAAAATTCTCTCTCTCTCTTAAGAAAAGCCCAAATTAAATAATCATTCATTATTTAGAATCAAATATTTAAAATATCTTTCTGTCATTTTAATATTTAGAAATCATGTCTTAAAGATTGGAATATATCAATAGATATCAAGAAGTTGCATGACTTTTTGAAAAGACCACTCTCTGTATACCGGTATTTAAATTTTTCCTCCTTCATTATTAAAAAGTTTAAAATGACAATAGAACTTCTAATAATACTTGTTGTTTATAAATCCACACTCATGGACATCCAAAAAACACACTCACACAAACAGAATAAAATAGTGTTTATGCAATTATATAATATGGAAATGTATCACCTAGTAATTTTAGGGTACCGCTTCCAATTCATTTTTTTCTCATTTATTTGCTAAATTTAAAATAAAATCCTAAAATGAATACATAGCTCAGTAACAATGTCTTTCTAATCCTATTAAATATTAAAAATCTAAATCTCACTTTAACTACTAATAAAATATATTTTGTTTATTCACATATTAAAAAATCCATTTTTTGAATAGTCCCATATTGTCATCTATTTTAAAAGCCATAGCTTAATGGTATTACCAAAGTGAATGGAACTAACAAGAAAACAAGTGTTTAAATTAAGCTGCTTAGTTTTCCTTCAGAGTCTAATGTGTAATTTAATCTTATTTCACTGTATTGAAACAAAAGATAAAATGAGTATAACATTGCAAGAACTTTAATTTGATGCTGATTTTCAGTGACATTTTAAGGATTTCCTTAACAAGTTAAAAGTGTTCAAGGGTTTACATTATGATTATTTGAAATAGCAGATGAGAGGCTGCTGGTGGCAGCTAATTGTGTGTCCTCATAAATAAAGAAGGCAATCACCCTTTCACAACAATCTTCCTGCCTGCCAAGGCAGCTGAGGATTATTATGGCAATTTAGAGGCTCTACCACTTAGTTAAGGAAAAGTAAAATAATTTTCTTTAAAACGTGATACATGCATGTGCAGTGTTTTCTTTAAGAATAGTTTCAGTTAAGTGTAGGGAAACCAAAATAAAAGGATCTACAGAAACAGGATTAGAAGACAACCAGCTGTTCCCATATTAATACTAAGAAACACAGTGGAGAAACCTGCCAGCTCAAAAATCACAATCTGAATTCATGAGCACAGGTTTGTGCCTCAGTGGGGGTCAGCAGCTCAGGAGGCTTTGTTCCCTATGGAAGATGAGGTCTCTTGCACCTTTTTGCTCCTAGAGACAGTGAATAAAGCAGGCCATGATGATGGCAAACAGAGACACCGGACCCCTTCTGACACATTACGCCTCTGCCTGAATCAGGGTTGCCAAAATCACAAGGTCAGAGCATAGTTACATGGTGACTCATGGTAGTAAAGGAGGCTGGAAAATGCAGTCTGGGACTGTCTAGTGAAGTACATGAGACTCGCTAATGACAAAGACCGGAGGAAGCAGTCAGTAGTCAGTGCCACATTGACTGATTCAGGTCTTAATCTTGGAATTATCTACACATACACAAACCAGAAAGTGCATGATAATGGGCAAATCATGCAATGTCAAAACAACAACAAAAAAGCACCACTGTTGAGATACGAAGGATCTGTTCTTGGAGAATATTTTGATAATGAAAATAAAGGCTGAACAAGTGCAAGGTTTTACTATCTGATGTTATAAGAATTGAGGGAGTATTATATTTCAAGAGATTGATGGATTATTGATTTACACTTTTAGGTGCTGTGTGTGTGAGAGAGAGAGAAAGAGAGAGAGAGAGAGAGAGAAAAGAAAGAGAGAGAAAGAGAGATACACATAAGATGTATATATTTATGTACATGTTTATCCACACTATAGTATTTTCCTGGATGCCCATGAGAAAATCTGCATTTAAAATTGGGGTCTTCTCATTATCTAAGTTTTGCAGAGGACATTATTTCTGTATCACAGAAAGTTTCTTGCCAGATGAATGGCTTGCAGAGACTCTCTAGAGAGCCTTCACTCTATACTACAAACAATTCTATAGTAGGAAATGACTCATGGAATGATATTCAGTAGACACTCAAACAGACTTTAGAGACTGTGTCAGTTTAATCTTTTTGTCAGGCAGTTATGAAATCGAAGACTAGGCAAATATGAGATATTGTGATGAGGACACATCACACAGTAAAATCTTTAAGGAGGAATCTAAAATCACATATATGATAAGGTGATTGTGCCTGGGAAGACAAAGGGATGAGAGACACATTTTATTTATGTATTTATTCATTCATTTAGTTATTCAATTACTTATTTTTTTTTTACATTATGAAGTTACACAGTCTTCTCTCCTATGAGGAAAATGTGTGACATGTTTTATAATATGTATCCCTGATAAAGCAAAAGGTCAGTCCAAGTATACACCATGTCTCCTATGAAATGCCTGTACTTCTATTCTTTTAGGATTATTTGTATCCATGTTAAAATAAGTAGTCAGAATCTAGTAGGTTATAAGTTAGTGTCAGAGATTCAACATGAGGAAAAACACCCCATTCACAATATCCTCAAAGAAAATAAAACAAAATAATTGGGAATCAACCTAACAAAAGAGGTGAAAGATTTATACAATGAAAACTACAGAACACTAAAGAGAGAAATAGAAGAAGATCTTAGAAGATGCAAAAATATACCCTGTTCATGGATAGGCAGAACTAACATCATCAAAATGGCGATATTACCAAAAGTTCTCTAAAGGTTCAATGCAATGCTAATCAAAATCCCAATGACATTTCTTGTAGAAATAGATAAAGCAATCATGAAATTCATATGGAAAAATAAAAGACCCAGAATAGCAAAAGCAACTCTAAGCAGGAAGTGTGAATTCGGTGGTATAGAGATAGCAGATTTCAAACTATACTACAGAGCAATAGTAACAAAAACAGCATGGTACTGGTACCAAAACACGTGGCTGGACCAATGGTACAGAATAGAGGACACAAAGACTAATCCACAAAGTTACAACTATCTTATATTTGATAAAGGGGCTAAAAGCATGCAATGGAGGAAGGATAGCATCTTCAACAAATGGTCCTGGGAGAACTGGAAATCCATAAGCAACAAAATGAAACTGAATCCCCTTCTCTCACAATGCACAAAAGTTAACTCAAAAATGGATAAAGGAGTTTGATATCAAATCAGAGACTCTGCGTCTGATACAAGAAAATGTTGGCTCCGATCTACATATTGTGGGGTCAGGCACCAAATTTCTTAATAGGACACACATAGCACAAGAGTTAATAACAAGAATCAACAAATGGGACTTACTTAAACTAAAAAGTTTTTTTCTCAGCAAGAGAAACAATAAGAGAGGTAAATGGGGAGCCTAAATCCTGGGAACAAATTTTTACTCCTCACACTTCAGATAGAGCCCTAAAATCCAGAGTATACAAAGAACTCAAAAAATTAAACAATAAGATAACAAATAACCCAATCAACAAATGGGCCAAGGACCTGAACAGACACTTCTCAGAGGAGGACATACAATCAATCAACAAGTACATGAAAAAATGCTCACCATCTCTAGCAGTCAGAGAAATGCAAATCAAAACCACCCTAAGATACCATCTCACTCCAGTAAGATTGGCAGCCATAATGAAGTCAAACAACAAGTGCTAGTGAGGATGTGGGGAAAAGGGTACACTTGTACTCTGCTGGTAGGACTGCAAATTGGTGTAGCCAGTTTGGAAATCAGTATGGAGATTCCTTGGAAAGCTGGTAATGGAACCACCATTTGACCCAGCTATTCCCCTTCTTGGACTATTTCCTAAAGACCTTAAAAGAGCATGCTATAGGGACACAGCTACAACAATGTTCATAGCAGCACAATTCACAATAGCTAGATTGTGAAACCAACCTAGATGCCCTTCAATAGATGAATGGATTAAAAAATGTGGCATTTATACACAATGGAGTATTATTTAGCACTAAAAAATGACAAAATCATAAAATTTGCAGGGAAATGGATGGCATTAGAGCAGATTATGCTAAGTGAAGCTAGCCAATCCCTAAAAATAAATTCCAAATGTCTTTTTTGATATAAGGAGAGCAATTAAGAACAGAATAGAGAGGGAGAGCATGAGAAGATCACCATTAAACAGGGAAGACAGGTGGGAGGGAAAGGGAGAGAGAAGGGAAATTGCATGGAAATGGAAGGAGACCTTCATTGTTATACAAAATTACATATAAGAGGATGTGAGGGGAAAGGGAAAAAAATCAAGGGAGAGAAATGAATTACAGAAGATTGGGAAGAGATAGAAGATGGGAGAGGAGGGGAAAGGGGATAGTAGAGGATAGGAAAGATAGCAGAATACAACAATCATTAGTATGGCAATATATAAAAACGTGGATGTGTAACCGATGTGATTCTGCACTCTGTATACAAGGTAAAAATGGGAGTTCCTAACCTACTTGAATCAAAAATATGAAATATTATATGTCCAGAGTTTTGTAATGTTTGGAACAACCAATAATAAAGAATATTAAAAGAAAAAAACGATAAGTCATCAGAATCTGGTAGGTTATAAGTTAGTGACAGAGACTTAATATTTCGAATGGCAAAAGGGAAAATGAGTCTAATTTATATGCGAACATGTGCCACAAGAAAATCTGAGGAGCTCAGAAACTTGGGTGTGGCAGAAGAGATCCCTACAGTAGGGGACAAGGTAAACATTCCACAAACATGGAGCTGTGCTGGCCTAATGATTTCTTGACAACCTGCCTCTAACCTTTGGGCACTAGACATATAGCTTTGTGCTTTAGCTTCCTTTGTAATGAGACCATCAAAGCTTGGTCTGTGTCCATGTGAACAGGAGGACATGGTTTCATATTTTCCAATACGAACAGGAGGCAGCAGAATTGAATCCTCTCTTTGTAGGTAACTGTGGCCATTGGGGGATGAATGTCTCCATGGGTGAATTTTGAAGCCATTGGCTCACCCTCTAGTTTTAATGGCATTTCTTGCAGCTTCCCTGGGAAATTGGTGTTTGTTTATGAAATACAAGAAGGTCACCCAGGACACAGTGCTGGAGGGAGCTCTGTCACATGGAGTGAGTCAGGGTCTGAAGGAAAAAACACAAACTGAGCTGCTATCCCATATGTATTTCCCACATGAGCATAGCAACATGATTCTGAGCATCACACCAAATCCTCTCCCCACAACAACATGCCTTTATATTTTAGAGTCCGCTGGGTGCACCATGTCAGTCACATGTCATTTGGAAGCCAGGGACAGAAATACAGGGGCCCACCACAGATGTTTGGTCACACTTGCACTCCATTTTCCAGGTCCAGTTCTCAGCGGGCTCCTACTCACTGGCATCTCTGTTCTTCACCATGGTCATGAATTCCAGTCAGTCAAAAAAGGCACTCTCTGGTCAGTCATGATGAGCAACAGGAGATCTGTCGTTTCTCCAGGGATTTCTGGTCATGGGATTCTCAAAAAATTCATGGTAATGGCCTAGCCATATTTCAAGAATGAAAAAGTTGGCACTGTGAATTTTGATTAATTCAGAAGCCCTTACATGTTGAGGAATCTCCTTTCAGTTAAAGCTCTGGAGATCTCATGCAGAAAAGGCTTCCCAAGGATTGGCAAAAGTTCACAGGAATCCAGGCCCATTGGGGTCTAAAATATGAGGTTCACGTGTGGTTTGGCTCTCAACTAGAGCTGAAAAGGAGTTAACAAGAAAATCAGGTGAAATCCTGGCTGAGACTCCCAGTGCTGTGGAGAAAGTGACCCTGGCCTAGATTTCAGTTTCCAAAGGCTGCTCTCATGCTTGGCCTCCTAAAATCCCAACACAATTCATGGCAATAGTTCTCTGAGATCAGTTTCAGAACTCAGTTTCTAATGGGCATCACACCAGAGTTCTAGCTGAGGTGGATCAGTTATCTTTTCCAACCACCACACAAAAGACCAGTCTTCTAACAAAAACACTCTCACATGGCCCTCATCTTCTTCCATATAGACACTCATCATAACATTCTGGCTGGGGGTTCCAATAGGGGGAGCAGTCTAAGATGGTGTCCAAAGTAAGCTCTCATGCCCTTCATTTGCCAACAGTCATGGTGACCTGGACACCCTTCCTGAGAAACAGGACAGATGAAATGGGCCTGTAGTTAATACTGCTCTTCTTCTCAAATTAGAGGCCTCCTGCTTGCCAGGGGTAGATTCTTTATGTGTACTGGAGTCATGAAAAAACCCAAACACCTAGTTACTGTAGGGCTTGCAAAAACTCATTTGACCCAGAGAATCCCTGTTCTTACTTCATAGGGGTCAGGAGACTGACGAGAAAAAGGCAAGAGAAATTTCTCTTCTTTTTTATCCTTTTAATTTTAGATGGACACATGGGATTTTTTTTAGTTTCCTGGGGTGCTGAAAATGTAATCCACAGCCACACACAGGACCAAGTTTCTGATTCAGACATGTCTTTTACAAAGCACTTTACCTAAAAGGCACAGATGAGGTCTCTTCATTTCCATTTGAAACTGTTTTCTTGAGGATTCACAAAGGGGTGGCCTAAGGCAAAGACCTCCCTGACTTTCAGGGGAAAAGAACGATAAGTAAGAAAAAAGCCTGGGGAAAGACTTTTCCTCAAGATGAACACTGTGGCACTGACAGCTCCTAATCATGCTACTTGACTTGCTATCTATCCAAGCAGGTATTCTACAGTGTTTCATGTATAAACTTGTTGAAGTATAAAGCTCACCATAGTTTGAATTTTCAGTTCCCTCAGTGTATGGGGGGAGTGATCTCTTCATAAAATTTGTATTTTCCAAAGTCAGAGTACTCTCAAGAATATACCTGTGATGGCAGTAGGTTTTCTATATAAGTATATAAAAATATATATTGTGACCCAGACGACAGAGACAGGGAGTCAGGAAGTTACATATTTGTTAACTTTGAAAATTCATGGAGAAGTAATACAAGAAAAATGTGTGACAGGTTTTGTAATATGTATCCCTGATGAAGCAAAAGGCAAGTCCAAGTTTCCACCATGCCTCCTATGAAATGCCTGTACTTTTATTAGTTTACGATTATTTTTATTCATGTTCGGATTAGTAGTCAGAGTCTAGTAGGTTATGGGTTAGTGTCAGAGATTCAATATTTCGAATGGCAAAATGGAAAATGAGTCTAATATGTATGCGAACATGTGCCACATAAAAATCTTCCACTGTCATCCACCATAATGCCTTGACATTAGTATCACCCCAAATAAGACACAATGAGAGGAGAAGAGGAAAAAAATCTGTGAATACATATCTGGAATGCAAAATTCTGAGGAGCTCACAAACTTGGGTGTGGCAGAAGAGATCCCAAAAGTAGGGGACACAGTAAACATTCCACAAACTTGGAGCTGTGATGGCCTAATGACTTCTTGACTATCTTCATCTGACATTTGTGCACTAGAAATATAGCTTTTTGCTTAACTTCCTTTGTAATGAGACCAGGAAAGATTGGTCTGAGTCTATGTGAACAGGAGGACATGGTTTCATGTTTTCCAATACAAACAGGAGGCAGCAGAGCTGAAACTTCTCTGCATGGGTAACTGTGGCCATTGGAGTATGAATGTTTCCGTGGGTGAATTGTAAAACCTTTGGCTCACCCTCCAGTTTTAATGACATTTCTTACAGGTTCCCAGAAAATTGGTGTTTGTTTTTGAAATACAAAAAGTTCAACTGGGACACATTGCTGGAGGAAGCTCTGTCACGTGGGGTGAGTCAGGGTCTGAAGGAAAAAACCCAAACTGGGCTGCTATCCCATATATCTTGCCCACTTGAGCATAGCAACTTGATTCTGAGCATCGCACCAAATCCTCTCCCCACAACAATATGCCTTTATATTTTAGAGTCCGCTGGGTACCCCATGTCAGTCATATATCATTTGGAAGCCAATGACAGAAATACAGGGGCCCACCACAGATGTTTGATCAAACACCTGCACCAAATTGCTTCAGGCCCAGTTCCCAGCCAGCTCCTACTCATTGGCACCTCTGTTCTTCACCATGGTTATGAATTCCAGTCAGTCAAAAAAGGTACTCTCTGGTCAGTCATGATGAGCAACAGGAGATCTGTAGATTCTCCAGGGATTTCTGGTCATGGGATTCTCAAAAAATTCATGGTATTGGCCTAGCCATATTTCAATAATTTAGAAGTTGGCACTGTGGGTATTAATTCCTTCAGGAGCCATTAAGTGTTGAGGAATCTCCTTTCAGTGAAAGCTCTGGAGATCTCATGCAGGCACGGCTTCCCAAGGAATGGCCAAAGTTCACAGCAATCCAGGCCCATTGGGGACTAAAATATGAAGTTCCTCGGCCTAGATCTCAGATTGCAAAGGCTGCTCTCATGCTTGGCCTCCTAAAATCCCAACACAATTCATGGCAATAGTTCTCTGAGGTCAGTTCCAGAACACAGTCTCTAATGGGCATCACACCAGAGTTCTAGCTGAGGTGGATCAGTTATCTTTTCCAACCACCACACAAAAGACCACTCTTCTAACAAAAAGACTCCCACGTGGCCCTCATCTTCTTCCATATAGACACTCATCATAACATTCTGGCTGGGGGTTTCTATAGGGGGAGCAGTCTAAGATGGTGTCCAATGTAAGCTCTCATGCCCTTCATTTGCCAAAAGTCATGGTGACCTGGACACCCTTCCTGAGAAACAGGATAGATAAAATGGGCCTGTAGTTAATACTGCTCTTCTTCTCAAATCAGAGGCCTCCTGCCTGCCAGGGGTAGATTCTTGTTGTGTACTGGAGTCATGAAAAACCCAAACACCTGTATGCTAGTTACTGAAGGGCTTTCAAAAACTCATTTGACCCAGAGAATCCCTGTTCTTACTTCATAGGGGTCAGGAGACTGACCAGAGGAAGGAAAGAGAGTTCATTCAAAATTTCTCTTTTTTTTTTAATCCTTTTAGTTTTGGAAGGACACATGGGATTTTTTTTTTAGTTTTCTGGGGTGCTGAGAATGCAATCCAGAGCCACACACATGGCCAAGTTTTTGATTCAGACATGTCTTTTACAAAGCACTTTACCGAAAAGGCACAGATGAGACCTCTTCATTTATATTTGAAACAGTTTTCTTGAGGATTCACAAAGGGGTGGCCTAAGGCAAAGACCTCCCTGACATTCAGGGGAATAGAACAATAGGTAAGAGAAAAGCCTGCGGAAAGACTTTTCCTCAAGATGAACACTGTGGCACTGACAGCTCCTAATCTTGCTACTTGGCTTGCTATCTATCCAAGCAGGTATTCTCCAGAGAGATCCTTACTAGTCACACTAATTTTTGAGTTTTCTGAGATGCTTGGCTTTCCCTTCAGCAATCCAGTCCATGGCCATGTCACAGAGCTTGAAGGTGGTACACATCTTGGACACAGCACCATGAGCCCCTTCAGAGAGTGGCCAAAATTTAGGAAGAATACAGGAACTTAGGTTCATGGTAGGTGTTGCCCATCTGCAAGGCAAACAGCAGTCCATTCATAAATTGGTCATGAGGAGTGCTGGAAAGGTTTCCACTAGACAGGACATATTCACTGCTGCATTCTTCTCTCTACTCTCTTTAACCACAAACCCAGTGGGATCCATTGACGTAACAACATTACCTTTTCCCAAAGGACTCACTAGTTAACAGTCCATTTTAATCTTAAGAAACTGTTTTTCCTTCATGTTCTCAGAACATGAGACAAAATGACAAATTGAAACACATACCCATTAGACACCCAAACCCCCTCCGTATTTGGTGTGCATTTATCCATTGTGTCCTCGGACTGGTGGGTGAAACTATGTTCCCCAGCATTGGCCTGTCCTGTCTCAGCTCTGGTCTCCTTGGCCATCTCTGTGTAGTTTTCAGGAGCCAGCAAGGAGCTAGTTATTCTTTCTCAGGAAAGGCCCCTCTTCAGACCTTTCCAGGCATTTGGATATCCACACATTACTATATGCTAAGAAAGAATGACTCTGGCCTTGGTACAGACAAACAAGTGAGCCCACTGGGACTGGAACTGCCTCTGGGTGCCTCACCTCCTGGATTTCAAGTTCAGAGAGTTTCATCACCAAGGAAGTGAGGTGAGGTCACTTCCTTTAGGGTAGTGAATGAGGTCACTGCCTTGGCAACCACTTTGTCCTAACAGTTGTTTCCAAGTGTCCCATGAGATGGACACTGCCCCATCTTCCTGTGACATTTTTACAAGATATAAAGGTATATATACCACAGGAGCTCGGGATCAGCTATCCACACAGGCCTGATTGTATCCATCTTTCCTGCATTGAGAAGAGAGATGTTGATTTAGACACATCTCTTCATCCTGACTGGGTTGTTGGCCATGGAAGATGACTTTAGAATTCACAGGTCTTACCTAGCTGCTACATTTGCTCCAGGGATCATTTCTGCATCTCCTTTGAGGTTCTCAGCAGCTGTAGGATTCCCTACATACCAGTATGGCAAGATCAACTCGGGACCTGCTGTTATGTGAAAATAGATTGAGGGAACAGAGTATGGTTAAGGTTCATACCATGTTGAATTTGGGTTAGGAGTCATTCTGCTGGATGAATATGGGTATTGGGCAACTGGGATATTTATAAGAATGTAAGGTGAAATGTAAGTATGAAAATAGAAACCTAGGTAAGATCTGAAGCACACAAGGGTGTTGGGCCCTTGATTTGGATAAATAGTTTTGAATTATGTTTTGCAGAGATGAATACTCTAAATATTTATAAAATATTATAAGATCTTGTACCTGGGATACTGAATGTAAAAGAGAACTTATAGTGAAATAGAGATAGTAGGCAGAATTGCTGTGTAGTGTAAAGAAGAAGAGTGAGTTTACGATTTGGACAAAAGGCCCTTTTTGTAATAAAATTTCTATTAGAATGTAAATGTGAATGTCCGTACTCATGAAGAATCAGTCACAACAAGGCACTTGGGAAAATAGATACCAATACAGATGTTAGGAGATCGGGAAAAGTACAAAATGAGTGATAAGATCAGAGATATTTCAAACAGGGTGGTGGTTGAATATATTGTCTTAGGAAGAAAGAAATGTATACTCACCATTTATTTGAAAACCATAGGCAACGTCGACATAGATGATTTTAGTAATCCATGTTCTCATTAAAATTAGGCTTTGGTAGAATCATAAGATAAGTGTGAGTTTTGCATTTTGTGTCCCGGAGATTACATGATGAAAGGAATATATAGAGCAGGTGACATGCGTATTTCTTCCACCATTTCTGGGAGCATGTTTTGAAACCCTATCATTTAGTGTTTGGGGATACAAATAGGTGTACCCTGTGTCTAAGTATATAGAGATGATGCATGAATAGACCATACGGTGAATAAAAAAATATAAGAGGTTACTATTTTAAATAATGGATTGAATTGATATTTTAAAATATACATGAAACTGGTATTCACATACATACATTCAATCCAACTGGTTATACCTCCAATGGTAATATTAGGGTTACTAAATATAACAAATTGTGTTTGAGTTTTGCTTCAAAAATGATGATGGAAATCAAAAGTAATGTGTTTTAAAAGAAATCTCATGAAAAAGCAAGTAAAACATCATGGAGAAGTACATGTGTTTTAATACAGTAGTGATTGAAAGTGAATCATATGCATATCAATTTGTGAACTTGTGGATAAAATGATACTTTCTATGATGTATATATACTGAAGAAATAGGAATATATAAATTTTGAAAGAAAATTAACGTCAAAATACACATCATGTCTATATTAATGTACTTTCATTGATGTTAAACTGGGTCACTTACTTTAGAAATATTTGGGTTAGTAGTCAATATTCAGTGAAGTTCATTTTGAGTATTCAGAAATGAAAATGTATGTTTGGAGAACGAATATTTCTGAGAAATATCTTGTGAAAAGTTGATTATAAATCCATACAGATGGACATGAAAGAATCAAGGTTATTATATATATATATATATATATATATATATATATATATATATATATATCACATATATTTTAGGTTTGCAAATCCATACACTATATATATATTTAATACATTAAAATGTAACTGTACATATGCCAATCAAAATTCATAAGAATATATATCATTCACATATCCCAAAAATATTCATTTTGCTCTACATGTTTTTCTGTATGAACTTGTTGAAGCATAAAGCTCAGCATAGTTTGAATTTTCAGTTCCCTCAGTGAATGTGGAGAGTGATCTCTTCATGATATTTTATTTGCCAAAGTCAGAGTACTCTCAAGAATGTACCTGGGACAGTAGGTAGGATTATATATATCTATATAAAAATATATATTTTGTCCCAGGCGATAAAGACAGGTAGTCAGGAAGTTACACATTTGTTAACTTTGAAAATTCATGGAGAATTATTACAAGGAAAATGTGACTAGTTTTATAATACATATCCTTGATAAAGCAAAAGGCAAGTCCAAGTATACACCATGCCTCCTATGAACTGCCAGTACTTCTATTCTTTTAGGATATTTATCCACGTTAGGATAAGTATTCAGAATCTAATAGGATATGGGTTAGTGTCAGAGATTTAATATTTCAAATGGCAAAAAAGCATATGAGTCTAATGGTATGCAAAAAAGAAAATCTTCCAACTGTCATCCAGACCAATGCCTTGACATTACTATCACCCCTAATAAGACACAATTAGAGGAGTAGAAGAAGAAATTTTGTGAATACATATCTAGAATGGAAAATTCTACAGAGCACACAACCTTGGGAGTGACAGAGGAAATTCCAAATGTAGGGGACAGGGTAATCATTCCAAAAACAAGGAGCTGTCCTGGCCTAATGACTTCTTGACAATCTGCCTCTGAGCTTTTTTGTACTTGAAATATAGGTTGGTTTCAGGAGCGTTAGCTTCCTTTGTATTGAGTCCATCGAGGATGTGTCTCCGTTTATGTGAACTGGAGGACATGGTTTCATATTTTCCAATACGAACAGAAGGCAGCAGATCTAAATCCTCTCTTTGTAGGTAACTGTGGCCACTGGGGTCTGAATGTCTCCCTGTGTGGATTGTGAATCCATTGGGTCATCCTCCAGTTTTCATGGCGTTTCTTGCTGCTTCCCTGGATAATTGGTGTTCGTTCATGAAATACAAGAAGGTCAACTGAGACACAGTGCTGGAGAAAGTTCTGTTACATGGGGTGAGTCAAGGTCTGAAGGAGAAAACAACAACTGGGCTGCTATCTCATATATCTTTTCCACTTGAGCATAGCAACCTGATTCTGAGCAACGCCCCAAAAGCTCTTCACACAACAACATGCTTTCATAATTTAGGGTCTGCTGGCTGTACCATGTCAGTCACATGTCATTTGGAAGCCAATGTCAGAAGTTCAGGGCCCCACCACAGATGTTTGATCTCACACATGCATTCCATTGCTCTAGGCCCAGTTCCCAGCTGGCTCCAACTAACTGGCATCTCTGTTCTTCACCAGTGTGATAAATTCCAATCAGTCAAAAAAGGCCCTGTCTGGTTCAGTCATGATGAGTAACAGGAGATCTGAGGTTCTCCAGTGATTTCTGGTCATGGGAATCTCAAAAATTTTATGGTATTGGCCTAGCCATTTTTCAAGAATGAAGAAGTTGGCACTGTGGGTTTTAATTTATTCAGGAGCCATTAAGTGTTGAGGAGTCTCCTTTCAGTGAAAGCTCTGGAGGTATCACGCAGGCAAGGCATCCCTAAGAGTGGCAAATGGTCACAGGAATACAGGCCCATTGGGGTCTAAAATATGAGGTACATATGTGTTTTGGCTCTCAACTATAGCTGAAAAGGCTTTAACAAGAAAATCAGGTGAAATCCTGGCTGAGATTCCCAGTGCTGTGGAGAAAGCCACCCTGAGCCTAGATTTCAGTTTCCAAAGGCTCCTCTCATGCTTGGCCTCCTAACATCCCAACACAATTCTTGGCAATAGTTCTCTGAGGTCAGTTACAGAACTCAGTCCCTAATGAGGATTAGACTAGAGATCAAGATAAAGTATACCCAGTCATCTTTTCCAACCACCACACAGAAACCACTATTCTAACAAAAACACTCCCTCATGGCCCTCATCTTCTTCGATATAGACACTAATCATAAAATTCTGGCTGGGGGTTTCCATAGGGGGAGCAGTCTAAGATGGTGTCCAAAGTAAGCTCTAATGCCCCTCATTTGCCTAAAGTCATGGTGGCCTGGACAACCTTTCTGAGAAACAGAATAGGTAAAATGCACCTGTAGTAAATACTGCTCTGCTTCTCAAATTAGAGACCTACTGCCTGCCATGGCTAGATTCTTTTTCTCTACTGGGGTCATGATAAAACCCAACCACCTCTGTGCTAGTTATTACAGTGCTTGCAACAATTCATTTGACTGAAGGGATCTTTGTTGTTACTTCATAGGGGTCAGGAGTCTGGCCAGAGGAAGGCAAGTGACTTCATAAAAATTACTCTTCTTTTTTATCCTTTTAGTTTTGGATGGACATATGGGATCTTTATTTAGTTTTATGGGGTTCTCAGAATCTAATCCAAAGCCTCACACAGGGCCAAGAGTCTGATTCAGGTAGATCTTTTGCAAAGCACTTTACCTAAAAGGCACAGATTATGCCTCTTCAATTCCATTTGAAACTGTTTTCTTGAGGATTCACAAAGGGGTTGCCTAAGACAAAGACTTTCCTGAAATTCAGGGGAACAGAACAATAGGTAAGAAAAAAGCCTGGGGCTGACTTTTCCACATGATGAACACTGTGCCACTGAGAGCTCCTGGTAATGCTATTTGGTTTGCTATCTATCCAATCAGGGATTCTCCAGAGAGAGCCTTACTGGTCATACTAATTTCTGAGTTTTCTGAGATTCTTGGCATTCCCTTCAGCAATCTAGTCCATGGCCATGTCACAGAGCTTGAAGGTGGTACACATCTTGGACACAAAACCTTGAGCCACTTCAAAGAGGGGCCAAAATTCAGGAAGAATACAGAAACTTAGGATCATGGTAGGTGTTGCCCATCTGCAAGGCAAGCAGCAGTCCACTCATAAATTGCCCATGAGGAGTGCTGGAAAGCATTTCATTATACAGGACACATTCAGTTATACATTCTTCTCTCTACTGTCTTTAACCACAAATCCAGTGGGATCCATTCACATAAAAACTCTCACTGATAGCAAAAGGACTCACAAGTAAACAGTCCATTTCAAACCCAAGAAACCGTTTTCCCTCCATGTTCTCTGAACATGAGACAAAACCACAAATTGAAACACACATACACTAAGACACACAAACTACCTCTGGAGTTGGTCTCCATCTATCCAAAGTGTCCTTTGTCTGTTGGGTGAAACTATATTCCCCACAAGTGTCTGTCCTTTCTCAGATTTGGTCTCCTTGGCCATCTCTGTGTAGCTGTCAGGAGCCAGTGATGAGCCAATACCTTTTTTCTCAGGAAAGGCCCCTCTTCAGACCTTCCCTGGCATTTGGCTGTCCACACATCACAAAGTGTCAAGAAAGAATGACTCTGGCCTTGGTTCATCCAAACAAGTGAACCCACTGGGACTGGGACTAGCTCTGGAAGCCCCACTACCTGAATCTCAAGTTCAGAGAGTTTCATCACCATGAAGTGAGGTGAGGTCACTTTCTTCAGGGAAGTGAATGAGGTCACTGCCTTGGCAACCTCTTGGTCCTAACAGTTGTTTCCAAGGGTTCCATGAGATGGAGGCTTCCCCATCTTCCTGTTACTTTTTCACAATTTATAAATATATACATATCATAGGATCCCAGGATCAGCTATCCACACAGGCCTGGTTGCATCCATCTTCCCTGCATTGAGAAGAGAGAGGCTTATTCAGACACATCCCAGGTTATTTGCCAGGGAAGATGACATTATGTCTCTCAGGTTTACATAGCTGCTTACATCTTCCCCAGGGTTCCTGCTCTTGTGTGAAATTACATTGAGGGAGCAGAGTATGGTTAGGGTTAATATCATGGTTGATTTGGGTTAGGAGTCATTCTGGTGGGTGAATATTGGTATTGGGAAATTGGGGTATTTATAAGAATGTATAGGTGAAGTGTACACATGAAAATTGAAAACTAGGTAAGATCTGAAATATAGAAGGGCATTGGGCCTGTGACTTGGATACATAGTGTTGAACAGGTTCTGTACAGAAATACTATAGACATCAATACACCATGGCAGAGGATCACATACCTCGGATACTTCAATGTAGAAGACAACATCCAGCAAAACAGGTACAGTAGGTATGTAAGCAGTGTCATTTAGGAAGAAGAATGAGTTTAGGATTTGGAATAATAGTCCTTATGTAATAGGGTTTGTGTTAGAGAGTTAATCACAATGTCTGCATACATGAAGAGTCACAAGTATGTATTTGGCAAAATATGTATGAATATAGATTTTAATATAAAAAGTTCTGAATTAAGAAAAATTATCATGTGAGGTATATATTTAGGAATGTTTTTAATTTGGTTTGGCAGTATACATAATATTATGAAGACAGATTATATATATGCATCAATATCCTTGAAATTGAAGTTTTTTGTAATGTGCGTGTCTTTTCATAGTAGTACATCGTTTTATTTAAAATTAAGTTGGTTTAAACATGAGTTCAGCCTTAGTCACTAATTCTGTGATTGCAATGTTACTGTTAAAAATAAATATGTATAATAATTAATCTTAATGTTTATTCTACCATACATATGAAAATTTTTAGACAAATTACAAATTAGTATTTTTGGAACCTCAGTGTCTTAATGAGACCCTGTCTTTAAAAGAGGCTTGGGTGTGGCTTACTGGCATATTGCTTTTGGTTTAAATCTTTAGTACCCAAACAACAAAAATGTTTAGATGCATGGATTTACAAAAAAAATGTGATATATCAGGAAATACTATTGTATATTTTATAAAATAATAAAATTCTTATGCATTATACAATGAAAGTAAACCTTGTAAGCATTATGCCATATGAAGAAAGCCTAAAACAACTATAGAAATACTAAATGATTCCAAGGAGGAAGTAACCATACCAGGCAAATTCATACAAATAGAAAAAATAAAACATAAAATAGATGTTACCTGGGTCAAGAAGGTGGCAAGAATTGGGATTTTAATGGGTAAATTTTATTTCAGAGGTTATTAAAAAAATGTTTGGAAGCATAAAGTAGTGACAGTTGCAGAATATAGTTAAGGTTGTTGGTTGCACTAAATTGTACAAATGAGAATATATGAGGTATGATTTTAATGTATAGTATACCAAAATTTTTTTAGAAGTTAATGTTTAAAACATCTAGTTTTTATGCTTTTTGCTTTACACACACTGAAACACACTAAAGTAAAACTGCCCTTTTCAAAGGTCTTAATGTAATTTCCACTGAGGCTTTTTTCAATGTTTTACTTCATTCTGAGTAAAATATTTGTAAAGTAACCCATTTGAAGAAAAAAATGTTTTGGATAGGTCATTACTTAGTGCATTAATGATTGATTCAAGATACTAGAAGATATTTGTCAATAAATGAGGGCAGAGGGCTGGGGTTTCTGGCTCAGGGGTAGAGCACTCAACTCGCATGTGTAAGGCACTACATTTTTATCTTAAATACTACATAAAAAATAAAGGTATTGTATCCACCTTTCTCTCTCCCCCCACCCCCCCAGGTAGTTGAACTTAAGTTTGTTCGTGTGAATTTCCAGGCACAGCAAATGAAACACAGACACACACTTTACATTTAAAGGAGCTTCAGGACAGCTTCTCTTCTCTTGGCCTCAGGCTCCCCAAATGGGAGAGAAAGAGCAAGTCAGAAGAGGCAGGCAAGAGAGAATGAGCACTTTCAGAAGTGGGTTCTTATTGGGAGGATCCTTATTCTTAGAAAGTTCCATCCAAAAAAGGCCAGAAGGGGTAGGGATACAAAGGGCAGGTGAGTGTAATTCAACCTATGGGACAACACATCTAGGTCTGAAGACATGCCCTCAAACTTCCTGATGGGGTCAATGTCCAGGTCATTACAAGAGGTTGTGTAGGTCAAAGCCTCTTTGTTCCAGGATGGAAAACGTGAATCATTCAGAGTTTGTGTTCATTTTATTTTAGAACAGTGCCACAAATTGGTGATAGAAATTACAAACATCATATAATATTTAATTTCTTTCTAATTACTTCTTCAGAGCAGCACTAGGAGACACTATTACAATATTTTTATGAGGTTGAAATCTAGGTAGTTTTTAAAACTTCCAAGTTATCTCTTTGACTTCAGCATTGAACTATTAAATCTAAATCAACATATCTGTTGACACCCTTAAATTTTGTGAATTAAAATGAAGAGCAAGGGGTAATAGCAATAAAAGTTTCAGATCTAGTTTTAGCCCATTAAACCATGACAATCCACTGGGGTAGTTATTAGTTTTATAGACATAAATAAGAGGAATAAGGGCTTTTGAATAACTTTCTGTACCGGTGGGTTTCTTTTTTTATTTCTCTATGATCATGAAATATTATGGTGGCATGTCTAGTAAAATTAGCCCTGAAAATAGCATCAATCAATTAGAACACACTGCACTATTACACTTGTGTTTTTACAGTGTACAGATTGCCTGGATTAAATTTATATTATTACTGAAATCTTTTGAGTTATTGAGAACACTTGATTTTGAGAAAACATTCAATTTGGGCTCTTTTACTATACATTTATTTAGAATTATTATTTATAAGTAAAATTAAATTTTACACACACAAATGTGTCTATATTGAGAGAAATAACCAGCAGTACAATCTAGTAAAAAGAGGCTTTGGAGTTAAGGGTTCAAATTCTGACTCAAATACCTAGCAGTTATAAGACTCTTGCTAAATTACTTAATTTCTCTAGGACAAGTGCCCTTTTTGTAAAATGGAGACAATTGATTCAATTTTCCATGGCTCTTATGTGAGCATCTATTTATCAGGAGAAGTAGCATATCATCGCAGTTAAGCACTTGTATTGTGATGGAGCTGGACTGCTTATCGTCACATCTCAGTTCATAATGTACTCACGTATGACCTCAAGCAAGTTGTCTTTCTCAGTTTTCTAATTTACAAAAAATATATAACAAAACTAATTTCAAACTAATTTCAAGGATTGAATTGTCATTATTTGTAAAGCACTTGTAGACTCTCTGATACACATTTCATTTTGTGTAACAGATCATGTTTGCTTTAAACAATTAGTGTTCAATCTCCCAATTTTCCTCTAATCTCCCAATTGTTCTTTCTCACTGGCCAGTGCAGAATCTATTCCCTGCCCATTTTCCCCCTGTGATCTTGGTGTTCCTCCAGGTCTGTGTAGGAGTTTTTTTTTTTTTAACTTTTAAACACATTTTATGGATGAACAAATATACTCTCATATTTAAGTATACTTCCTATTTTAACAGTTTCATATGTAAATTCCCAGCCCAGATTGTTTTGCCATTTGCTAACCAGTACATTTATCAGTCCATTAGTCAATTACAATTGATGTATTCAGCACAACAAAATGTAAATTTTTTTTTCCTAAAAATTTATATCTTTTCTGTAGCTAAGTGAAAAATACCATTAGATGTCAAATCCCCCAAGCCTTAAATACACGACTCAACTCTAATCCCTTCATTTCTACCTTGTCCAGTCACCTTAATATTTCCCAAATGTATTCACTTCTCACTTTATCCCTGTTGATGTCATTTCTACTTTAGAGAAGAACAGACTTTTCTTTTGCCTGAACTGATGCAAAAAGATCTTCCTGTTGCTAGCCTTGCTCTTCTCCATTCTATTCTTTATATTGCAGCCAGAGTTTTTCTTTTAAGTAACAAACATGAGAATGTATTAGTTCCCAAAATGAAGTGACCCCTATTGCCCTCAGATTAAAATTTAAATTTTTAACTATGACTTCAAGATTTGCTCATATTTCCCTAGGCTGATTTCTAAACATTTCCCCTTACACTGTCATGGTATATGAAAATTAAATTATCTTATTTAATTACACTAAGTTACTATATTACCTCTGGATTTCAGGCTTTGGCAATATTTCATTCATCTGAAATTACTCCTGCATTCCCAGTTGCTACTCATATCCTGGAGATGGCTTAGTATAGTTTTCTCAAATAATGTGATTTCCTGATTCCCACATCAACACAATAAAGTACAAATTATGTGCCCATTACAAAATTTATTCTATCACAGCTACCCTTATTTATTGACAATTCTGTGATATAAAATAAGGGCAAAGTTATATAACATATATATTTTCATTCTTCATTCTTTACCATTCAACCACCACCACAATCATTTCAGAATATATCACTCCTAAAAGAAATGCCTGGCCCATTATTTATCACTCTCAATACCTTCTACTCTCAGCCCCTAGCAACTTCTAATCAACCTTAATCTCTATAAATTTTACTACTGTAAAGAGTTCACATAAATAAAAATATATAACATGTGACCCTTTGTGTTACAGTAAAGGAAAAAATAGGGGCTCAATTAATATTTGCAGAATCTATGGAAAAACACTATAGAAAGAATTTATAGTCTAGGAAAGGCTCACAAAATTTTAGCGGTAGATGTGATTTTTAATTTCATCTAGTCATCTATTCCAAATATTTAATTTTCTAGATGAGAAAATCTAGATCCAGAAAAATATTTGACTAACACAGGGACAGTCAGATTATTTAGTGACAGAAATGAGACTTAAAAATACAAAAAGTTTGATTCACAATGTAGGAGTTTTTCTTGACTGACTCCCCAAAGTAAAGGTCCTCTTTCACTTTCACTTTATCTAATATGATGCAGTGACCAGTATCTCCCTAGATGTTGGGCTTGCTTATTTTCTTGTGTCTAAACATGGTTGGTTTTTTTTTCTATCATTTTAGAATCAGCCTGCTTTAAGAAAAATGCCCAAATAATTTTCTAAAAATAACCAGGCCCCTTTCAATCTCTTATATTCTGCTACTACTGTTGCTTCTCCCTTTGAGAAAAGGTTTTCTGGAGGTCTCTTACTAAACTACAAGCCCTGCTTAATTTTTAAATCTCACAAGATGATAGCCCCAGGAAGTGTGACCCTAGAGTCACACATTTTCAGAGAATAGTTCTATATGTATTGTATCACCTTGTTCTAATTTATTACCTAAAAACTGAAAAAAAAAGATTTTCCAACTCTGGACTTTAAGAATTTCAGCTCTTTCAAATGTCTTTTGCTTAAGAAATTTTTTGCATTCACAACCATCTGAAATTTCACAGGGTATCCATATCATTCATTCTTGTTTGATATATTGTCTCTGTGACAAGCATTAATCTTCTTATTGACAGTCAATATTTCTGTGTTCCTTTGGGGGAAAAAATGACTCCAGACTTACCTCTTGATTTAAATTTCAAATACTCTATTTTAAATGGTGGCACAATTAATATTTTATGCCTTTTCTGTGTGAATCCAAAGCAAAGATTGACCAGCTGTTGTTTTGTTAACTGAGGCCTAAGCCACATTTTTTTCCCAAGTGAAGCAAAACTCAGTTTATTAGGTTTGTCCAAAAAATTTATACTTGATACACTAAAGATTTCTTCTTTTTTTATACGAAGAATTTCTATACATTTTCCCCATAGTTTTAATGGGAAAACCCCATCAACTGAACAATATCCAACTCATGAATTTTGAATTTCAACTAGATGACCATCTTAACATACACATCATATGAAAGATAACTTTGCTCAAAGGGAGTGCATGTAAGGAGAAATGGGTTGGAAAGATTCATAAAGCCAGAAAGAAAGAGAGATTTCCTGTAATATTAATTTGACTCCTTAATTTTAACGGGAAAAGTGAACTTAGTGAAGAAAAGAAAGTCGTTTCATGAAATAATGTTAGAACAAGAAGACATCCCAGGCATAAATGAGGTGGGGAAAAAAATAAGGAAGGAGGGAAGAAACTGACCTCATCCTATAACTCACAGCATGTTCAAATATTAATTCAAAATTGATCTTGGGCCTGGCATGATGGTACACACCTGTAATCCCTGTGGCTTGAGAGATTAACAGGATGATCATGAGTTCAAAGCCAGCTTTAGCAAAAGCAAGGCACTAAGCAACTAAGTGAGACCCTCTTTCTAAATTAAAAATTCAAAAATAGGCCTCGGGATGTGATTCAGTGGTTGACTGCCCCTGAATTCAATCCCCAGTGCCAAAAAAATCATGAATTTGTAAGTAAAACATAAAGCTACAACAAAAAAGGAAAGTTAAGCTCAGCAAGGGAAACTTGTTTGCCAAAGTTCACTCTGTGACTTAGACTTGTCACAGAGCTTTTTTTCAATAAATTATTATTCGCTAGTTCAACAAATTCCATTTGGCCCTAATAATTCTGGTACTCCATGCTCATTCAGAGTAAATGGTTTCCACTATAGTAGCTGGATATTTTTTTCCTGCTCTTTGGTCTTGAAAGATTTTTTCATGCTACTTCAATTACTCATTCAGCATTCACTAGGCAACTGCCATGTGCTAGGCATCCTGCAGGATTAGAAGCTGAGGGACTTAGAGTCAACAGGAGAATGAGTGGATTCTCTTTATAATGAGATTCAAAAGCCCTTTAGGTACAACAACAAAGCTTTTCCTAAGTTTTCACCAGGTGAGCACAGCCAGTGTGCTCTGCACACCTGCCACATTTTGGTGATTGGCCAATCTTGAGTTCCACCACACTGGCTAATCTGGCCTGTTGGAAGACTGAAGTCTACAGAGATAAAAAGTCAAATCCTCCATAAAGTGAAAGCCCTCTCACCTGGGCTCCTGAGGCAGGTCATCCTAGGGTGACACTGGTGGCTCATCTCTTGGTTTGCTCAGGAAAACTCATAAAGCTCCACAGGCGCCTCCTCCCAGTGCAAAGCCCCTGGCTGCCTTACAGCTAATTATGGCTGCTGAGTCCTCACCCAGGCCCATTCCTGCAGCTTCTCAAAAATGAATCTTAAAGCTTTTAGATAGTGGGATTTGGATGTCACACTGCATTTCTATTTCCTTCTACATATCCTTCTTGTAATGTGTGGAAATTTTTCTCGTGGAAAGCCAGGGTGTCACCTATAGCCTCCCTTTTGCCTCCACCTCAGCCTGTCATTTCCACTTGTCCTCAGAAAATTTTGGACCCAAAAGAAAACTTTAGAATTAAAGTCTCAAGTAAGAGTGGGAAATCTGTTAAAATGAAGAGCTTGGGCCTAACAATACCCAAACACCCTTTTTCCGGAGACCTGGGCTCTGGATGGTGCTAACCTCACCTCAGGGTAGATGCCTCCCTCTCACCTGGGCTCCAGAGGCCTTTGCCAGCCCATACCACCTCCCTCAGGCTTATGAATAATCATCTAGGCCTTTCTGGGTGGGGCAACACTCATGCATAATCATCTAGGGGCCATGCTTCCTCATGAATAATCATCTAGGCCTTCCTGGGAGGGGAATGCTTATTATGAATAATGTAATTTCTCTCAGCTGCTTTCAGGAGCAGGAGGTGGAGCTCAGCCTTGTGAATATGCAAAGCAGGGGCGAGTGGCAAGTAACTGTTCCCCTACCAGGTCTGGCCACCTCACAGCCAGGTTCCAGTGCAGGCTTCCAGTGGAAACCCTCCAGCAGCCAGGTCCAGTCTCTCCTGCCCTTTCAAGGACTCATGCTCTGCTCCAGGGCTTGAGGAACATGCACCAACTTTGTGATGCCTCAGGACCTGGGGGGTGACCAGGGACCCACACCAAGTTCAGGGCGACTGGAGAAGTTTTCGTCCCAGATTGACCCCTCTTGAGCAACCTGTAGGATGAGGACAGCTTCCTGAGGTGGTGCCTGCCTGCCAAGGTAAGGTGCTAGGCAGGTGTGGGATGCTGAGTTGGAGGTCCCAGAAAGACCCAAGGCCAGCCTTTGCTGCCCTTGGAGAAGGGCTTTCTCAGCATAAAGTGTCTGTCCCTTCTCTCTCAGCATATGGTTATCTACATGTTATTATCTTTCTTTATAAAATTTTACTAATAGAGGTAAGAGTATTAATATACAATATAATATCATTTTCTTAAGTATAGAACCTAGAATTCCAGGATTAAGGTGTCACCAGGTTTTATTTCATCTGAGGTCTTTTTTCCTGGGCTTGTAGATAGCCATTTCTGCTGTCCTCCTATGGTCTTCCTTCTATACATGTCTGTGTTCTAAAGTGCTCTTCTGATAAGAACACTGGCCATATTGAATTAGGGCTCATCATAATGATCACATTTTAACTCAGTTACCTCTTTAAAAAAATGTTTCAGAACTTTTCTTTATTTCTTTTAATAGGGTGCTAAAGATTGAACCCAGTGCCTCATATGTGCTAGGCAAGTGCTCTGCCACTGAGCTACAGCCCAAACACTTAATTCAGTTACCTGTTTAACCATATTATCTCTAAAAGCAACCATACTCTGAAGAACTCAGGTTTAAGATTTAAACTTATGATTTTTAAGAAACACGTCAACTCAAGGCTATGTGTTACTACATCTTAGTTTACAACTTCAATTGTATCTGATCTGCCTTATGAGGAAAAACAGAAAAAAAAGTTTTGTGATATTTTGTCACTGCCTTATAAGGTCACAACCTTCCAGTCCATAATGTGAGTCCTTGTCATGTGCTGATGGATAACTTCCATTAAGCTGTTAACACATATTCTGTTACTTGTAGCAACATATTTGAAATTTTTAAAAAAGTAAACTCTGTATCAACTTAGATTATTTTTAAATGTTAATGGCAATGACCACAAATGAAAAATGTTTTATGTAAAATACACATTTTTTCTTTTTATGGGAAAATGTCAACTTTTTATTTTATTAAAAATGTAAACATTTGAAGCCAAAAAGAAAAAGGTAATTTTATGAACTCAGAATTTTTTCAAGCTGACAAAAATCTTTCTCAGTTTTTCTAGTCCAGGCCCTTATAGTACTGATATGCAATTAAACTTGAAAGAAATTTATTTAGTCTTATTAGTTTCCTGTGTCTGTCATAATATAAAAAATGTAACTTATTGCTTAACCATGGTTCCCTTGCCGAGCCTCCAAAAGCCGGCAGCTCCCGGTCCAAGGGGCCCTGGCCTGTGTGCCTTGTGTGCTAGGGGCAGTGCCAGCGGCCTCTTGGGCATGGTCACCAAGGGCACACTGTGGCCCAGCACTGGCGTTGGCTTTCCCTGTGTTCCTGCACTGGTGGCAACCCTCACCACCTCCATTCTCTCCTGTTCAGGCGGGGCAATTGCTTGGCTGGCCCGTTCGCCAAGGCAATCAGAAACTCCCTCACTGCAACAGTCACAAGCAGGTCCTCCCAAGAGCAAGCAGGGGACACCAGGGCAGGAGCAGACATCAGCCACCATTCCGGGCCTCCCCTGCTAGGCGGCGCCTGGAGCAAAATGGCTGTTATTCAATACATACTTGTTGAATGAATGGCTAGCAAATAATAAAATATTACTTTTGGAACAACCATGTCTCCCTACTTGGAATGAATTTTCTTGACCTTCCATACTTATCCCTCAGGTCTCATCTTGAATGTCACCTTATCTGGAAAACCTTCCTGGCATTAAAATTCTGTATATAATTGACACAGAGACTAAGTAAGTGCTGTGTTCCTAGATCTACAATAGAAGGTTGGCCTCTGTTCCTAGCTTTATTATACAGCCACAACTCTTTGTAATTAGCTCTCCAAAAATTTTAACATCATTTCAACTAAGTAAGGTCTCATGCAATTCTGTCTATTTAGTAGATACTTTTAAACTCAGATTAATATGTGATTTATATTGTTAAGGTCAACATACTAATGCTATTTATTAATTTCCCACAGGTTTAGAAAATACTTTTAAGATTGTGGATTTAAATGTTCTGTGTCAAAATAATTTATTTATGCTCAGCTTTATGTGATACTTTTAATGCAAGTTAGTTGCCCTTGTGTTCTTGACCACAATTCTGTCTTTCCCACCATTAATACAGCAACTGCTACTAGGTGTTTCCCCAAACCTAGAAGATGTCATAAAAGTTTTTTTCTGAAAGTTAAATATATGGAAACTGAAAGTTAATATTATATAGAGAAAAGTAAAAGTTATTATATGAGTAAAAATTTTCTTTAGATAAACCTGTGTTAATAATTTTGTGTAAATAATTTCATTTTTCCATGTCTATAAACGAAGGTGAAGGAATTTGGAGATATATTTATATATTCACCATTGAGAGATTTTTTTGAAGCAAATTTCATTACTTTTATATTCACTTGTTATTCAAACAAAAAAGTTAATCAGAATAGTCTTTAATTCATTAATACTGTTATTGTAACTTAAAATTGATAAATGTCTAGGGGCTTGAAAAATTAATCCTGAATTTAGTGCCATGAGACTCTTCCTTGGAGGCAGTTTTCCATAGCACTTCAGTGGCTTCTATGCCCACATATTTATTGGTATATCCAGATAAGTCCTAGATAATGTATTTCCCTAAGAACACTAGTCTATCTATGAATTTACAATAATACTCATATCAATGTATATCTATCTATGTGTATATTCTGAAATCATTAGTATAATCTTATAAAGCATTATTTTATGTAGTTTTAAAAGATAGTATTTTGGGCTGGGGATGTGAGTCAAGCAGTAAAGCGCTCACCTGGCATGCACGGGGTGCTGGGTTCGATCTTTAGCACTACATAAAAAAAGTAAAGATGTGTCCACTGAAAACTGAAAAATAAATATTAAAAAATTCTCTCTCTTTTAAAAAAAAGTAGTATTTTAGGGTTGGGATTGTAGCTCAATGGTGGAGCACTTGCCTACTGCATGTGAGGCACCAGGTTTAATATTCAGAATCACATATAAATTAATTAATTAAAGATATAGAAAGATAGTATTTTATAAAGAAATATAATTTAAGACTGTGTTCTCTTCATCTAAATTTTATTTCCACACAAAATAGTGCATGTGCATTTTTACTTAATTATATTAAGCAAAACTCACTTCTACTTGAATAAAAAAATACTACTTATTATTTTATTTAAGCAAAACAATAAAGCCTATCCAATAATCAAAATTAAAGTTAGATCCTCATTATTATCTAGGAGTCTGACTACACATGGATTTCCACTTTCTAAGAATATATATATATATATATATATATATATATATATATATATATTTTATACATGTACATAAAACTTACAGTATGTAACCTATTTGAGGTCAGTCTGTCCATATCCCATTAGGTCTTTTTAAATTTTTATGAAAAGTAAAATAAAATAAAGAAAATATGGTATTGTTAATGTGATATCAATCTATGATAAATTAACTTTTAATATGCCCAATATTAAGTTCACCCCCAAAACTCATTTTTCATTTAATGCATTCAGGCAAATGAGTCTGGGAGCCAGATAGCCACCTAGGAAGACATCACTCCTGAATGTTCAAATGTAGTATAATGGAAAGGAACTTTAGTTGTAGCTTACAATAATATCAGAGAATCTTTATGATATTGGCTTAGTCAGAATTTGATGAAGAACCTTGTTTGCCCTCAGCTGTCAAGAACCTTAAGAAATATTTAAAATGTTTTTAAAAACTTTAATGGATGACTCTCTGGTTAAACCACAACTGTGGCTCACTGTTTGTATTATTTCCTTTTTGTAGGCTTCTTAGCTATAGATTTTCATAGCAATTCAATACTCCTTCCATAATTGCATCTATTATATTTATTAAATTGCATTTGAGAGTTATCAGAGATTTATATCTAAGATATTTAAGTTAACCTTTAGATACCTTACCAAAAGTATTTCACATTTAGATGGTGGTAGTCTGTGTGAAATTAAAGCTGATGTTATTTTTTAAATTTTCAAAATGAAATGTACTTTATAAATAACAAGACTGCTGCACATAATGTGCTGTAAAGTTATATTGAGATGCATTGAATTGGTGTCTATGCAGAAAGCTAGTATACCAAAAAATGAATCTACACTTAAATAATTTTTCATGTCACCTTAGAATTTGTAATCTTGATCAGTGTTTTTATCAGAATTTAATATGAAATATTTTTCTTAGTCTTTACAATATACGGTAATTATGTTTATGTGTTGGCTTTCAATTATTTATTATAATCAATTTAAATTCCATGTAACCTGTAACAATTTAACTCCTCTTAACATACTTTATTCACTAATCAAATATCTAATTCAAGGAATTAATACAATTTAGTTTTATGCCTTTGATACCTCTATTAGCTTTACAATAAATGGTACTTTTCCATTGTATATACAGAGAGTATAAATAAAACTTACATAAATGGAAATTATTATTTTTTAAAACAAAATTAGGACTTCCTATATGTTCTGAGATTATTATCCCTATTACTGTAAAAATCCTAAAATCTTGTTGGAGTCAATCTTTTTAAATAGTTGTTAGATTTCACCTGTTAACTAATCTAACAAGTTTACTAGAATTATTTCTGTAAGAAAAATAAAAGCTTCCAAGATTGTTATGTATTTCTTTACCTGGAGGAATCAGGTTGAAATATTTATAAGACTGATTTTAGGTTCTGGCATTTCCACATTGAAATAGCAAGGCTGGCAATTATATCACATTAACTGGTATTATCACATAACATCCTTGGATTTCTGGGCAAGTATTCAGGTCAGTTTTTGAACTACATGCTGTAGAACAAGTTTTTAGTCTGTTAAGCTCTTTAATTGATTCGTGCCATAAATTTAAAAGACTCATTGTTTCTTGAAGTAAAACAGCTGGGGTATTTTTTTTTAATTAGTCACAGACTTATTTAACATAGGGACATCGAATTAGGTTGCTGTCAGTTATTAGCTCACTTCCCTTTTACCTTTCCCTTGCCTAAGCTGGAAGGTACAGCACTGTTGTAATGAAACATGACTTGTGATTGTTTGAACCACTGAAAATGTTCACAGACAATGTGATAAGTTTTTGAAAGTAGTTTCTCAAAATCTGTGCTCATTTTCTACTTTTTTTTTTCCTGGAACATCAGTAACTGAATTCTCTAATAGGATTGAAATATTGAGTTCCCCTGAAATCTCTGTTTGGCCACTTCAACATACACTTACACTTCATTTGTAAGGCAGAAGCAAAGATAGTTTAAATAAAATACAAGGACATATTCCATCCACCAACCAAAAAACCCACAAGGGCAAGTTGATAATCCTTAAAAAAATACTTAATTTTATAATTTTTATTCTAAAATTTTTATTAATATTCTATATAAAAATGTCTACAGGGTGGTAAATAAAATTTTCTTCTCCTAAGATATCATATATATTTACCTTAAGTGACAGTATTATGTCTACAATAGCTCTGTTTGAAATACTGCTTCTCCAACTTCATGAACTTCTCTGACGATGAGTATGTCAGTCTTAATTATCTCTGTAGTTCATATATTCTCTAAGCTGTGGCATGATGTAATCTGCTTAGTTTCATGCCTGTTATAAAATATTTAAAAAGCATTTGGGAACAGAAGTATATGTTCCAAAAATTCCCCTTGGTAGATCAGTTTTTTGAATTCAGAAAGATGCTATTTTTGTCCTTTTAAAAATTAAATTATCTAAGAAAATCCTAACATTTCTCTCCACTCGCCTTCACCTTGTTCTCTCTCACTCACCTGAGATAGAAGGCCAAAAATGATTATCACTTTACAGAGACAACTAAATCCTGCTGAATTAGCTTTAACTCATTTGTATATACTTATTACAAACATTTTCTAAATTACAGAGAAATTACATGAATTACTAAAACAGTAAGAAATTACTAATTTAGTTTAATATGACATAACTATGTCATTATTCATATATCACAAAATAGACATTAGTGTTTGAAATTATTATTAACTCCTAGTTGTAAAAATGCATGGAGTTCTAAATATATTTGTTTTTATCTGAATTAATTCTATAACAATAATGATTAATCCTGCTATACTCAAGTTATTTATTATTATTATTCCTGGAAATAATAATGTTCAAAATGCTTTGGCAAGTACATATTTAGAATACTCAACCTGGTAAAATCAAATAAGACATGAGAAGAGATATGTTTAGTTAATTCCATTCATTTCAAGTATTTCTCTCAAAGGGATATATAATAAAATGCATTTGATTTTAAAAACTTTAGAAAAAATTAATTACTTTGCCTCTGTTGGGGCTTTTAGAAGAAATAATATAATATATACTTACAAAAGTTTCCACCTGTGGAGTTGCTGTTGTTGTTAACATATCTTTTAAAAATATTTTTAATTGTAGATGTACACAATCATATTTTATTTATTTTATGTGGTGATGAGTATTAAACCCAGTACCTCACATGTGCAAAACACTCCACAAAAGAACTACAGTCCTAGCTGTTATTAATACATTTGTTAATATTGTTTCAAAAGTAATAGTTTTGACACTTTCTAAGTCTAATAACTCAAAATTGTCTGTATGCCTCAGAACCTCTGTAAATTTTCCCATACATTTTAGGGGGTCTTGTTTTATGTCTCTACCACATTTCAATATTACATTACTATCAATTAAAATTGTCATATCTGAAATTTTAGTGGGGCTTCATATTTTACCAAACATATCAAATGTTTAGAATGATCATTCCATTAATCCTCAGAAAAGTATATTATTCCTCATTCATTGCTAAGAAAATAAATCAGAATGAGAAGACTTAAGATGACACAGCAGAAGATTCTGGACTTCAATAACAGACTTGCTAATATTAATTTTAGTAAAATTCCTTATACTCTTCAAGGTAAATGTTTTACCTAGCCTTTTGCAAGACTTGTTAATTTCTTGTCTCCTACATGATACAAAGCAAACTGAACACTTGGGACTTGGAGGTTTTAGACCTCCTTTCTCTTGTTCCAATACACTGGAGTAAACAAAAGTTAATTTTACCCAAAACACCTCATCCTTGAACATGATATCTCTCCATCAGTCCTATTTTGCCATATGTTAGAAAAGTTATTTTCTCTTAAAAGGTATCAAAACATTTTTTTTTCCTTCCCCAGGTCTGGTTTGAGTTTCTTCCTGTAATTATGAACCTACCTTGACTAATTTTTCCTGGTATCTGGACCACTATGTGTGATTATAAAACCTTTGATGTTATTTATTTAACAATAATAACTAGTTTTGTTTTGCTTTAGATTTAATATAATACTAAGTATTAGTCAAACTATAAAATAAGAGATAATGTATTGGAAAAAAAGAAATTGCTCTTATCTCATTTAATCAAAGAGCTTCACAAAATAATTCAAGTAATAGTTACCCAGCAAGTAGTAAATGTAGTTATATATGAATCACTACATTTTATGGTTCCGATAAGTAAGTATTGAAAAAGTAAATTTTTAGCTTAAAGAAGTAACTAATACTTGATTATTCTGCAACAAATTGTATGTAAATCTCCAAACACATAATTAAACTTTCAAAATGATGTTTTTGAATTTATTTTAAGTTTAGGAAAGATTAGTGACTTACATGAGGAGATACATCTCAGTGGCATTAAACAGAAAAATATTCAAAAGAAAGTTCTTCTGAGTCAAAGCATCTGTAAAATAATCTTTCCTCTCTTTTTAGAAGTTATATGTGATTATTTTCAATTGTTTCAAATCTAATTCATAATTATTTATTTACACTAATCAGAACCAATTTTTTATTTCATTTAACCCTACAAACTATTTAATGTAGCATTTCAAAATGTTCATCATTAGCCAAACCAAAAAAAAAAAAACTACATAAATATTTGCAGTGAAATAGTTTTGAAGAAGGCTGTGGATTTACATTTATCAAAAGAAATATGAATTTTAAGATTGAGGAAAAATTCCTTCAGCTTATTTCCTTTCAATACATTGACACAGTTTTTCTTGAATTTCAATACTTCTAGAATAGAAACTGATGCTATTTTAACATATCAAATTTAATTCCACATATTACAAGAACCTTGCCCTTAGATGACAATGTTCAGTATAAATAACTAAAAATATAAAAATATAAGTTTAAAGCATTCATTTGTGCTATAACTTGTTGAATCAAACAAGTACTATCAATCATAAAATATGGTTATCTCAGTTCTCAATAATGTTCTCCTTTAAAAATATTTTTCTCCACAAGTGGTTAAAATAATTTTAGCTTTATCAATCATCTTTCACAAATTTTAAGCAAACTTTAGTAGAGTGGTAATGATGCATACTATGAATTTTCAGATATAATAAATTACCTCTGGCATTATCATGCACACTAAATTAATGCAGCATTGGTGGGCACTTATTGTTAGGAGATAGAGTTGTCATTCACCTCTTTTTCTTTATGACTTAAGGAAATGTAATGCAAATTCCATCTGTCAGATGAGAAATGGAATGTTTTTTCACTGTTAGCGAAAACTGAAATCATTGTACTGGAAATTTGCAATGAAGGTAATGTGTTGAAAGAAATAGACTATTGAAACCCAGTTGTAAAAGAAGGAAAGCAGAGAGTTCATAGATTTTTTTCTGTGCATTTGTGAAACATTTAGTTCAGCTAGTACTTTAAGAATGAAGCTCATGACAACTTGTCAATGTTGTTCCAGCACTCTCTCTTGCGCTGAATGTAAATGAGGCAGCCATTGGTGCTCATTGTGCTGGAAGCCATCCAATTCCATCCAGAAAGCTCATTTTAGTGTAAAGCTTGCTCCCTTCATGACAGTGTACAGAGAAACTGTGTCACTAGTGACCTTATTAAGCAACTGAATCTACCAACTTTTTATAGACTTTGCCTATCACTGGATATTCTATTTTATTGAACCAATAAATACTCTTAAATATGTATGTAATTTTTTTCTATAACAGAAGTCAATCTGTTATCCACATAAAATTGAGGACAAAACAACTGCAGGATTTAAGGAATTTAAAAAATCTGAAATATTGATGTTATCAAATTACTGCCTGATTCCATACAGAAACCCACATATCAACATTTGGAGCACACTCCATACCTACTGTATGGTAGTAAGGAAACAAGGAAGGCAAATTTGGAAAATTGTGCTTTCACAGCTTATTCACCTTTCCTAAGTTCCCAAAATGCCTCTGTTAGTGAATTATAAGCTAATCACTATCTATTCAATTAAGGCAAATCAAGCTTAAATTTCTGTTTACCTGAAACTACAAATATGTTAAATAAAAATAAACAAATATAGCTGGCAATACAAACCATGTCTCAATGATGATCCTAAATGTTAATGGCTTAAACTCTCCAATTAAAAGACTGAGGCTAGCAGACTGGATTAAAAAAAAAGATGCAACAATATTCTCCCTACAGAAGACTCATCTGATAAGAAAAGACATACACAGACTAAAGGTGAAAGGATAGGAAAAATTATAATATGCACATTGACTGCTGAAGCAATCAGGGGTTTCCATCCTCATATCAAATAAAGTAGACATCAAGTGAAAGTTAATCAAAAGGAATAAAGATGAACATTACATACTGCTCAAGGGAACCATACACTAATAAGACATAACAATCATAAATGTATATTATATGCCCCAAACAATGGTGCAGCTATGTTTATCAAACAAATTATTCTCAAGTTCAAGAGTCAACTTGACCACAGCACAATAATCTTGGGTGATTTTAAAAGACCTCTCTCACCTCTGGACAGATCTTCAAAACAAAAGTTGAATAAAAACTATAGAACTCAATAATAAAATCAATACATAGACTTAACTGACATATATAGAATATTTAACCCTGCATCAAGTGGATACAGTTTTTTCTCAGCAGCACATAGATCCTTCTCTAAAATAGACCATATAATATGCCACAAAGCAACTCTTAGCAAATACAAATTGTAGAGATACTACCATGCATTTTATCAGATCATAATGGAGTAAAATTGGAAATGAATTACAAAATAAAAAATAAAATTTTCACTATCACTTTGAGACTAAACAATATGCTACTGAAAGAACAATGGGTCACAGAAGACATCAAGAAAGAGATTACAAAATTCTTAGGGGTAAACGAGAACAAAGGCAAAGCATATCAAAATCTTTTGGACACTATGAAAGCAATACTAAAAGGAAAATTAATTGCATGAAGTTAATTCCTTAAAAAAGTCAACAAATAAATTACCTGACACTACATCTAAAGCCGTAGAAAAAGAAGAACAAATCAGCAGCAAAAGCAGTAGAAGGCAAGAAATAATTAAAATTAGAGCTGAAATCAATAAAATCAAAACAAAAGAAGCAATTGAAAAATTGACAAAATGTTAGTTTTTTTTAAAAAATAAATAAAATAGAAAGTCCCTTAGCTATGCTAATAAAGAGAAGAAGAGAGAAAACTCAAATTACTAGCACACATGATGAAAAAGGTAATATCACAACAGACACTACAGAAATACAGAGGATAATTAGAAATTATTTTGAAAACTTATACTCTAATAAAATAGAAGACATTGAAGGCATGGGCAAATTTCTTCAGTCATACAATTTTCCCAGGTTGAATTAGGAAGACATACACAACTCAAACAGACCAATATCAAGTGATGTAATAGAACAAACCATCAGAAGATTACCAGTCAAGAAAAGCCTAGGATTAGATGTATACTCATCCAAGTTCTAAAACACCTTTAAAGAAGAACTCATCAATATTCTGCAATTTATTTGAGGAAATAGAAAAAGAGGCAGCAACTTCCAAACTCATTCTATGAAGCCAATATCACCCTGATCCCAAAACCAGGCAAAGACACATTAAAGAAAAAAAAAATTCAGACGAATATCTCTAATGAACATAGATGCAAAAGTTTTCAATAAAATTCTGGCAAATCGAATACAAAAACATATCGAAAAGTTTGTGCACCATGAACAAACGGGATGCAGCCCATGGATGAAAGGCTGATTCAATGTACAAAAATCAATAAATATAATTCATCACATCAATAGACTCAAAGAATCATAGGATCATCTCAATGGATGCAGAAAAAGTATCTGACAAAATAGAGCACATTTACATGTTCAAAACACTAGGAAAACTAGGAATAACATGAACATATCTCAACATTGTAAAAGCTATCTATGCTAAGCCTCAGCCCAACATCATTTTAAATAGAGAAAAATTAAAAGCATTCTCTCTAAAAACTGAAACAAGACAGGGATGCCATCTTTCATTACTTCTATTCAACATAGTTCTTGAAACACTGGCCAGAGTAATTACCCAGATGAAAGAATTAAAAGGATACACACAGGAAAATAACAACTCAAACTGCCACTATTTGTTCATGATATAATTCTAGACTTGGAAGACCCAAAAACTCCACCAGAAAACTTCTAGAAATACTAAATGAATTCAGATAAGTAACAGGATATAAAATCAACACTCATAAATCAAAGGCATTTCTGTATAACAGTGAAAAATCCTCTGAGAAAGAAATGAGGAAACTACCCAATTTACAATAACTTCAAAAAATAAGATACTTGATAATCAGCTTAACAACAAAAGAGGTGAAAGATCTATACACTGAAAACTACAGATCCCTAAAGAAAGAAATAAAAGAAGACCTTAGAAGATGGAAAGACCTGCCTTGCTCTTGGATAGGCAGAATTAATATTATCAAAATGACTATACTACCAAAAGCACTATACAGATTTAATGAAGTTCCAATCAAAATCCCAATGGCATTCCTCATAGAAACAGAAAAAGCAATCATGAAATTAATCTGGAAAAATGAGAGACCCAAAATAGCTAAAGAAATCTTTAGCAAGAAAAGTGAAACATCACTATACCACATATTAAACTATACTACAGAACAATAGTAACAAAAACATCATGGTATCAGCACCAAAACAGACTGGTAGACCAATGATACAGAATAGAGGACAGAGAATAACCCCACAAATTATAATTATCTTATATTAGACAAAGGTGCCAAAAACATGCACTGGAGAAAAGACAGCAACAAATGGTGCTAGGAAAACTGGAAATCCATATGCATAAAAATGAAATTAAATCCCTATCTCTCTCCTTGCACAAAAGTCAACTCAAAGTGGATGAAGAACCTAGAAATTAAACCAGAGACTCTGTGTCTAATAGAAGAAAAAGAAGGCCCTAATCTTCATCATGTGGTATGAAGCCCCAACTTCCTTAATGAGATTCCTATAGCGCAATAATTAAAACCAAGAATCAATAAATTGGATGGAATCAAACTAAAAATTTTCTTCTCAGCAAAAGAAACAATCTGTTACATAAACAGAGAACCTACATACTGAGAGCAAATCTTTACCCCCTCACACATCAGATAGAGCACCAATCTCTGGGGTATATAAAGAACTCAAAAAGCATCAAAAAATAAATAACCCAATCAACAAATGGGCCAAGGACCTGAAAAGACTTCTAGAAGAGGATATAGAATCAATCAACAAATATTTGAAAAATTCTCATCATCTCTAGCAATTAGAGAAATGCAAATCAAAACTACTCTAAGATATCATCTAACTCCAGTCGGAATGGTAGCTATTATGAAGACAAACAACAACAGTGTTGGTGAGGATATGGGAAAAAAGGTACACTCATACATTTCTGGTGGGACTGCAAATTCGTGCAGCTAGTATGGAAAGCAGTATGGAGATTCCTTGGAAATCTGGGAATGGAACCACCATTTGACCCAGCTATCCCTCTTCTCTCTATATACTCAAAGGACTTAAAAACAGCATAGTATAGAGACACAGCCACAACAATGTTTATAGCAGCACAATTCACAATAGCTGAACTATGGAGCCAATCTAGATGTTCTTCAGTGGATGAATGGATAAAAGAAATGTGTCATGTATACACAATGGAATTTTACTCAGCAATAAAAGATAATTAAATCATGGCATTTGCAGGTAAATGGATGGCGTTGGAAGATATGATGCTAAGTGAAGTTATCAAATCCCTAAACAACAAATGTTGAATATTTTCTCTGATATAAGGAGGCTAAATGATAGAGGGGTAGGGATGGGAAACATGGGAGTAATAGATGAAATCTAGATAGAACAGAGGGGTGGAACGGAAAAGGAGGGTGAGGGGACTAGCAAGGATGTTGGAATGTGATAGACATCATTATCCAAAGTACATGTGTGAAGACTCAAATTGATGTCAACATACTTTATATACAACCAGAGATATGAAAAAGTGTGCTGTATATGTGTCATAAGAATTGTAATGCATTCCGCTGTCATTTATTTTTTTAAATCAATTTTAAAAAACACTGGCAAAAAGAAAAAGAAAATGCAAAAAATAAAAAAGAAAGAAAGAAAGAAAGAAATGGGAGAGTATATGCTCAAAACCAAAACCAAAAATAACAATACTAACAATAAAACCCCATAATGCTTCCAGTAATCATACTGTGGAAGTATTGCAATTTTATTCTTTGACTGATATGTATTATGGGACAAAAGAAAAGAGCATTTATGAGACAGGAAAATTAAATTATTCCCTATATGCTTCCAAATCAGAGTTATAAATATGGAAGAAACAGTATTCAAAAAAAAGATGATAAATAGAAGCTCTACTCTCAAGTTAAGTATCAATATACACATGGAAATATAAAGTTCATAAGCATGTATGTATATACACACATAAAATATATACACACATATAAAGATATGATAAATATGTAAAATATATTCATATATACAAACATATAAAGATATAATAAGTAAATACTTATATACACATATATTAAAGTATATCCTCATATCCTCCCATCCCCCTCCAGTGCCTCCCAGGTCCAGTGGAACTGAGGGGTCCCTGAGTTCTGACAGCAGGATGCAGTAGTCACTGTGACCCAGCATGCCTGGTGCAGTGGGCCAATGAGTGAACCTTGTAGCAACACTGGTGAGTGGTTCTGGTAGGTGGGTTGGAGACCATAGGTCAGATTAGCCACTCCCCCAGTAGATCCATGCTCCACTTCCAGTGGCTGAGGAAGTGAGGATTGCATTTGTTAAAAAGAATGTGTCTCTGGGCATTGGTCCCTAGATCCTCCCTCATACCGTGGCAGGTGAACTGGTGCTTGTCTTGTATCTTCCTCTGATGCGGCTGGGACAGGAAGCTCCTTGCTTGCCTGCACAGAATGAGTCAGAGTGCTGTCCATCCACCTGTCTGTGATATTGGCAGAGTTCTGGAGAGTGACCAGGATGCAATATTTTCTCTTTTTCTTTCTACAACAAAATTAAATATGTGTATGTACATAATCTAATGTAGAAGAGTATTTTAAAGTCACAATTAAATTTTAAACTTTTTTCACTAAAATATATTTCTTCTGCCACACATCAAATTTTGTCTCTTGTTATTATTATCCCATAGATTTCTTGTGTGCTAAAAAAGCATTATGAACTTTCATAGATTATTTTCACTTATATCTCTTTTGCTAGTATATGCAAACAACTCATGCTAAGGTTTTGTTTACATTGAAGCTAATTATATCTGATCAATATATTAGTTTTCTTTGGGGATACACTCAAGTAATTTTAAATGATACAGAAAATTTAACTCGCACTGCCCTTGACATAACACTTTCTCTTCTGCTATTTAGTAAAAATGGATCACAAAACTGTTAAATTTGTGCTGTTGTGCTGACAGTGAAACTTAAAGAATGCCCATATGCTATCAAGCGCAATTTAATAGAGTAGAGCTAAAGAAATTTCTTTATTGTATGTGAGACGGGAGCTTTTTAGAAAGTGAATTGGCTAAGAACAATTTAATGAGGTACCTTCTAAAATGAGGTGATGAGAGTAAAAAGAGAGCTTTGTAGAAGTTGTGAGAAAGTAATTTAGATGTTCCTGATGATGTCTAAGAGGCCTGGGTGCCTAGAAGCAATATAAATCTGAAATAACTTCAAGGATATTGAACAGGAACACTGTGTCGTGTACCATCTTTGTATTTATCTTTACTTGTTGATCTGCAATCACTGTTAAGACATTAATTGTTTATTGTACTATTCCATTTAAAGAGTCAGAAAATGAAGACATAAATCTCCAAAGATCAAAGTGATATCCCTGAACAGGAAGTTTCTCTATGTGTCGTGTATTCATAACTACTTCTTAATTTTTCATTATATTTCAACTATAATTGGAAAAACTATCATATTACTTTCAGGTCTATATTCATATAAGTTTTGACTTATCTCTTGAATGTCCCAACTTCAAGAGATAAGTCAAAACTAATAAAAATAATTTATTATTTACCAAAGACATATTTAGCATAATCTTCTATGCTAAATATGTCTTTGGTAAATAATAAATTAAAAAACATCATCATGTATAAAGCCATAAATAACTTTCTGCATTATTTATTATTTACTACCAGCAAGACATCTGTTAACAGTTTATACATATTATCTAATTTAACTCCTATGGTTCCTAATAGGCTCCATTTAATGGTGAGGAAAATGATGCTCAAAGATCTCTGATTTTTCCAAGTTTTGAAATATTAATGGATAAAATGGGCATTAGAACCCAGTTCTTCTTAGGCTGAAAATCAAATGAATTATTGTTTAAAATATTAAATACAAATTCATAACTGTGTGAAAAATTTAATGAGCCAATTTTTGATTTTACAATGAACTGGCTTTTTGTATAAAAGGTTAACACAAGAAAAGGTAATGAGAGATTTGACTGCAAAATTATTTTAAATGACTTAACAGAAAAGAATACATAAATTGCAGATAAAATTAGTATTATATATATCAAATAGTAAAAATTTACATGAAAAAGTGGTATTATCAATTGAAAAAATAATGCTTCTACAAGTAGAAAGAGACAGGGCACATATATTACTAAATAAGGAATACAGAGGCAGCATTAACATATAAGAAATGTTGAAATACATACTAATATGTAAAAATTTTTAAAGTGAAAAATTATTTTAGAATTTAGAGATGGGCCATATTTTTGGAAAAATATCTAAAAATATTTGTAAAAGAAAAAAACTTGCTTTGAAAGAAAGAAAAGAGAATTCCAGGTTTTAAATATGTTGGAAGAAAGGGAGAAAAAAAGAAAAAGGAAGAGTAATCAAAATGAAAATCACTCAAATCAGTCAATATAATGAAAAACCAAACAACAACAGCAACAAAAACAAAAACAAATAAAAAGCAACAGTGCACAACAGAATGATCAAATTTACTTAATTTAAAGTCCACTACTTACAGTGAAAAAAGATAAATTTATTACCACCATACATTACAAAGGCAATATAATATAAGCTTATACTAGAAAAATGAAGAATAGAGTTACTTTATTAGATAATTAGCAACTTATTCAAATGCCTGTAATTTTATTGAGTTTAGAGCTTATAACAAAGCCAAGTGTCACAAAGATTTATAGATTATCTCTTAGTGATAACATTTTTTAAAAAAATTTTATGCCTACTAAGAGTGGTTTCAGAGTAATGTCTTTATTGTTTCCACAATTTAATAACTGAAAACAACTGTGTTGTAAAAGATGGAGGACAATGGGCAAAGATTAAGCTGCATTTGGACTAATCAAAGAGCAAATTAATGTATTTTCTGATGTTAAAAAATACTTAAAAATATGAACACCTTTTAGCTCATGAATATTCTTCCAAAATATGACAAGTTTGAAAACCAAACACTATTTATATATGAAGATTACTGTGACATTGTTTATAGCATCTGAAAATTGGGTGTAGCTTCTAAAAGTCCATATAAAGGAATGGATTTAATTTTAGCATATCCATTATGTGGAAAAAAATATTAACTTAAATTTATGATGCCAATTTATTTACTCTAATAATAGGTATAAAAAGGTAATTAAGTTTAAAAAAAAACATGTTTGATCCTGGTTTTGAAAAATGCTTATCGAGTAGTAATGATTCATAAGATTATACAGAAAATATTAGCCATAATCAAAAGGATAATTCTTTTTTTATTTACATTGAACTTTCTTAACATAAAAATTGACATCCTATTTCTAAAATATTGTTAGATGTTTGAAAATAGATAGAAATAACACAAAGTTAGAGAATGAGTACTAATGCTAAAATTTAAGCTACAACTTTATTACCATCAATGTGAATAATGAAACATATTAAGTGTTCATCATTGTTTGGTCATTTGAAAATGTAAGGCTGTATATGATATACTTTTAACATGAAGTAATATTTATAAAATTAATTTTTTTTGAATAAAGTCTTAGAACCTCAAATTTTCTTATGCTTCATGAAAGCACTTTGTGGTTTTGCCAGGGTAATAATAATAACAGTAATAATAAAAAATTTTTCAAGGCTTAGATTTCCCTTTCATGCTCAGAAGATAAACAGACAATTGGCACTAAATTATAGATTTTGGGACAAACAAAACCTTGATCTGTCAGTACAAGTAGAGAAAGTGAAGCTCAAGTGCTTCAAAAGGATTTCATAGCACAACAGTTTGTTTGTTTGTTTGTTTTGGTAGCAGTGATTGAATTCAGAGGCACTGAACTACTGAGCCACATCCCAGCCCTATTTTGTATTTTTTTAGATATTTTTTAGTTGTTGATGGACCTTTATTTATAATTTATTTATATGTGGTGCTGAGAATCAAACACAATGCCTCACACATGCTAAGCAAACACTATATTACAAGCCACAAACCCAGACCCCATATTTTGTATTCTTATTTAGAGTTGGTCTCATTGAGTTGCTTAGTGCCTTGATGTTGCTGAGGCTGGCTTTGAACTCATGAATCTCCAACTCACTGGGATTACAGTTGTGCACCACCGTGCCTGGCTGATAGCACAACAATTTATTAAAGCAGAAGCATCTTCTGTAAATTTATTGGACAGCTTCTGCTAACACCCTTTCAAGTGTAATCATGTGCTATCTTTCATTCTAACTGATGACTGATTCCTTTCTCTTCTTCTGTCCAGATAACTTTAAGCTCCTTATCTTAATTGAATCTAACTTAGAAAACAAATGTGTTGTGTTCTAACATCAAATATGAAACAAATTTTTCTAATAAAACATTATTGTCTTTGATTTTCCATATTATATCCCACTTCAAAAAGACATTACATTGTGTTTTATGAACATTCCAAATAATAAGTAGCTAAGGTAAATATTTTCTGAATTCTGAATGTTAAAATCTGGTACTTGTTTATATTCTCATATTCTAAAATAGCTACTGGTACTTCTTTATATTCTCATATTCTAAAATAGCTAATATGATTGACATAAATGTTCAAACTGGAGAGTTTGAGTAGCGCTTGACACTAGGGGGTTGCAAATTGTTCCACTTAGTTTCTTCTACTTTAATAATCATTTTTTAGTTGAGGCCCCCTTAATTTTATATTGGAATACTATAATAATATCCTGATTCTCGTGTGTGTGTGTATGTGTGTGTGTGTGTGTGTGAGTGTGTGTGTGTGTGTGTGTTTCAATTTACTTTTCAAGCTCATATGTCTGATATCAGCACCTCCCTATATAAGCACCATAACTGTTACCAGTAGAAAGTAAAGGCAGACACACTTTAAATTTTGCATCTATAATTTATCCCTTTCCCTCAAATGTTGCTTTCAATACATCATCATTTTATTGTTAACAAGTTAAATATTGCTCCAATTCTCTTTCTTCTTCTATCCTCTTTGTTATTACCACAGATTATTGTTCTGGGATGGGAGACTCCTCTGGGAACATCTGAAAATGCCTAAAGATATTGAGATGTTGTTATACTGGAGGTGAGGAGAATATTACTGACATTTAGTGAGTAGAAGCCATGGTTATTGATAAACTACTACAGTTTACAGCAAAACCCCCAACAGCACATAATTCTGCAATGCAGAACTGTCATAATGCTGAGGTCCAGAAACTGCCTTAGATCAAGTCACCATTAACTGGTAACTAGATAACTGCAACAACAGGATGAATGAATGAATGATCTCTCTCTCTCTGTTGCTCTAGCTCCCATACAAGATGAATTTCCACACTACAGCAGAGCCAGTCTGTCCAAAATATAAAAAGAGCCTGTATTTTGTACTTAAAACTTTAATTACTGAGTACAAGGGATGGAAGGCATTAAAAATTCTTCATAATTTATTTCCTCATTAACTCTTTAGATTCTTCTCACCTCCCTTTTTGTTCTGTACCAAACTTCAGTCCTACTGAAGAGTTTTCTATTATTTAAATGTTCATCTTATCTATCTGTTGTCTGATTTCTGGCATTTTGATATGCTGAAACTTCTGCCTGATTGCTATGACACTCAATTGATAGGGATTGTTCCCTTTGAACATAGGTCTGCCTCTGAGGAAAAAATAGAATATAATCAGGAAAATGCAAATAACCACTGCATCACTGGCATTTCTGAGAGAGCTTATTAGATGATTTTGGAAAATTAATTTAGTAAATTTTGTATATATGTTGCATTCTGAAAAACAAACAAAAAACCCACCTCAGTTTCATTTTTATTTTTGCCATTTTAATACACAATAAGATACTTCTGAAACAAAGGTTTTCTTCTGATTTTTTTGGCACTGGAACCTGGAGTCACCTACCAGGACAGAGTGGCTAAGGAAGATGGGCTTTCCTTCATTTTTAGATGCCCCTGTTGTGTGAGCATTAAATATTATTCTATTTATTTAATAGCCAGGAAGTCACAAAATAATTGATGAAAAAAATAGCAGGTTTTGAGACAATTAGGAATTCTTCCTGCCTATACTTTAAGAAAGGCAAATCAATATGAAAAATTTTTTTAGTGATGTTAAGTGGCTTTGGTAAGGCAGGGGATAGCCATCTGAACAAGTCACTGACATATCAATGTTACCTTTTGAAATTTTAAGCAATCTTATGACAAAGTAAACTGATTTTGCCAATCTGAGAAATAGTGGAGACTTTCTCTTTGAATAAAATTATCCAATGACTTACACAGATTGATCTCAAATTTTTGTATCATGCTGCTTGATTTTGCAGATGCCACTGTCCAATTTCCTTTTTATTATTTTTAAGTTCTCTTGTGTAATATGTAGGAGGAAATTCTTGGCCTGGTGGGCATAATTTCCCCTTTGTGACACTGTGAAAATAAGAATACTGGAAATAGACATCAATAAGTTCCATTCCAATTTTTAAAGAATTAGCATTTACATGTTTAGTTTTCAAAAAATAAAAATCAAACAATGTTATTCCTCATAAAAGACTGTGACACAGAAAATTTAATTTTTATAATTTTGCTGTTTCCGTCACTTATCCATAATAACATATTCTTTTTTAGAGTGGAAGAGATAAAAGCTTTTGTGTTGATGACATATTAAAGAGAGAAAGTGAAATGAGCTTAAGTTTGATTTTAAAAACGTGATTTTTAGAATATGTGTAAATTCAATTTTTATAAGCATTAAAACCAAGCATCTATAAGTGATCAGACTTAACTCTTCTTTTAAATTTATTTCACAGGTAATAGCAGACAATTGAAAACTACTCCCCACATCCACAGAAGCATTATTTTCCACTTCAGAAACTCAAGTACCTTTGTTTCATTATCTATTAGAGGATAGAGAAATAGTAGGTCTGACAAAAATATATGTATGATATGTATAATATATAATATATATGTATAATAGACTGGTGTATTTAAGTATTTAAATTGTATTTCTGCCTGTCTTAAAAATTGCTAATTAAAAAAGTGAATGCCATTCTAATTTTATTCTGTTTAAGAGGTAATTTATTCAAGAATATTCAGAAATCATCTATCTAATGGAAGGTTAGATTTTATTAGCATAATCCAAAAGTAGCATTTATTACTGGGGAAAATAAGTGGTGTGGGGCTTTCGTTTGGGCTTTAAAGTCTCTGTCCACTTGCACTGTAGAATTATTGTAAGAAAAGTTTCTTGTCATAAAATATAGGATGAATATTATAGTTCTCAATATTAGATATAATACACAGTAACTAGAAACTTTAAATATATTTTATATTTAGATTATTCTTTAATTCTTACTTTTATATACTAGATGTTGATGATAGAAAAAATGATATCATACCAACATTGAAAGAATTTGCATCACAATGGAGAAAATATCTATTTGTAAAAACTGAGACAAAGCACACTTAATGTCGTGATTAAAGCTTTTGAAAAAGTATATGGAAATTAGATTAATAAGATCACACTTCTATTAGGATGGGAAAGTAATGATGGTACAGCAGAAATTCTTTGGGGCATGAAAAAAGAGAATTCAAGGTGGAGCTTAAAGAGGTAGAGGCAATGGAGGCCATGTTGGCAAATGTTAAACATAAATAGAGGCAGAGAAGCAATAAAAATCAAAAGAGGTAGGAATTATGTGAAGCAAAGTAATTATAGGTACAAGTATTAGTGAGGCTGAGTTTGTTCCTACAGGGAATTTGGAAGATTATTTGTGATCATGCTTGGAAGAGCTGGGGGACATATGAATAAATATTGAGTTTATTGCATAAATAATAGAATATGTCTTCTTTGATATAATGAGAGCAACTAAGAACAGAGCAGGGAGGAAGAGCAGGAGGAAAGGATTAACATTAAACAGAGACATGAGGTGGGAGGGAAAGGGAGAGAAAAGGGAAATTGCATGGAAATGGAAGGAGAATCGCATTGTTGTACAAAATTACATATAAGAGGTTGTGAGGGGAATGGGAAAAAAAACAAGGAGAGAAATGAATTATAGTAGATGGGGTAGAGAGAGAAGATGGGAGGGGAAGAGAGAGGGGATAGTAGAGGATAGGAAAGGTAGCAGAATACAACAGTTACTAATATGGCGTTATGTAAAAATGTGGAAGTGTAACCGATGTGATTCTGCAATCTGTATTTGGGGTAAAAATGGGAGTTCATAACCCACTTGAATCTAATGTATAAAATATGATATGTAAAGAGCTTTGTAATGTTTTGAACAACCAATAAAAAAAAATAAATAAATAATAGAATACTTCTTACTTTTGTGAGTATGGCATGGTTAAATGTTTATTTTAGAAACTAATGCTTGTGAGAAGGGGAGAATGGCACACTGGAGAGAGGCTCATGACAGGAAGAGCAATTAGGGGCAGGTCACTGTTCTCTAGGCTAGAGGTAAGAGAAAGGAGGATTGTAAGCACTGGCAATAATGACAAAATGAGAACTTATTTAGAAAGCAGAATAATCAAAACATAATAGTAAGGATTTGATTTTTATAAGATGTGTTGTAGCTATAAGTATATTTGAATACATTATGTATGCTACTTGATAAATAGGAAAGGGCATTCATGTAAATTCACAACTGGAATTGACCTTAACATTTTATTACAACTGTCTCATTTTATCACTTTAAAGTCACAAAATTTAGAGATTTAAAATTGCCTATAGTTGGGCTGGGGATGTGGCTCAAGCAGTAGCGCGCTCCCCTGGCATGCGTGCGGCCCGGGTTCGATCCTCAAAACCATATACAAACAAAGATGTTGTGTCTGCTGAAAACTAAAAAATAAATATTAAAAAAATGCCTATAGTTATGTCTCAATTATGGTAAAAACTGCATTGAATTAATTGAACACTTGGTGTGTCACAGCAACTCATGTAGTGGGAACAGCAGCAACGGCCAGGCAGCACAGTTTCAGAAGGTTCCTGAGAGCCTCTGCCTGCAGCACCTGCATGAGCCTTGTGCTCTTAGCCAGATATATTAGACAGTTAAGGGAATTAAAAGACTTTAATTTGAAATTCACAATATATTTCTACAACAAAGGGAAAATAAGCAAAAGAGAAATTAGAGAGTACATTGCATAGTCCTTTAATAAATTCAGATTTTTTTCTTAAGCAAAAACAGGAGTAACATGGGGACATTTACATTTTAGAATAATCTCAGTGGCTTTGTTGCTGATGATGGGATAACAGGATGTAAGACCTATGAATGAGGGGCTCAGACTAGAGCTTACTATATTTTAGCAGAAAGATGATACAGATTTTAATGTCATTATCAGTTAGCAGACAATGTTATTTAGAGTCAACAAAATAAGGTTACATTGAGAAGTAAATTGAGAAGTAAAGTTGATATATGTTTGATTTGAGATATGTTGACCTGGAATTTATATATTAAGAAAAACCTTTGATAATTTACACTAAGTATTTGCTGTGCCTCTATAGATAAAATACTTGAAGGATTTACTGACTCTGACAATTTTAGTGTTTTAGCCTCCTGATTCATTAATATAAAATATTACATTTTAAGTAAGTGAAGTATTTTTTGTTTTAATTACTGCTGTCTAAAGAAGGTATTTAAATGATTATATCAAACAAGAATTTATTATTTCTGTTTTTATTATTTAATTTTCCCTTTAATGTAATAGTTTAATAATGGAAAATTACATTTGTTTTCCATAATTTGGGAATAAATTTAGCTAAGTTTTTTTACTATTTTAACATCTTGTATTTTTCTTTTTTCTTTTTTTTTTAAAGAGAGAGTGAGAGGAGAGAGAGAGAGAGAGAGAAAGAGAGAGAGAGAGAGAGAGAGAGAGAGAGAGAGAGAGAGAGAGAATTTTGATATTTTATTTCTTAGTTTTTGGCAGACACAACATCTTTGTTTCGAATGTGGTGCTGAGGAATGAACCCGGGCTGCGTGCATGCCAGACGGGCATGCTACTGCTTGAGCCACATCCCCAGCCCTTGTATTTTTCTTAATACATGTGTGTTTGTTTTATGTACTGTTCTGTCTTCCAATGTACTTGCCTATTACTTCCTGTCTATTTCCTTGCTACTAACCCTCTTCATTAGGTTTCTATGTCACCCTCCCTCAGATATATTAACTTTATATTCTCATATCTTATCCCCTCAGCATATCATTCTACACCGCACTTGCTGAACATTGTTCACCATCTGAATCTGTAAACATTTTACAAAACTACTGATTATATTTTAGACAATAATTGAATCCAACATTTCTATACATTTAGACTAAACTGTAAATGTCTTAATAACAACAAATTGTTACAGGTGGTATATTGTTGATATTAGGATCTGTTAACATTGCCCTTTACCACAAAGGAGAGGTCTTAGAACCCTACAAGAGCAAAGAAAACTTATAGGGTAAAAACAATAACAATCTTGATCCACAGAGCTGGAAAGGAAGACACATGAGCAACATGAAAAGACAAGGAAAAAAATTCCCAAAACAAATCAAGACACCATATCATTAGAAGCATCAGCAACCACAGCAGAAGAAATTACAAAGAAATTTAGGATGTACATGGTTATAATATTCTGTGAACTCAAGGAAGATATAAGAGAGCAAACACAGGCAGTGAAAGACCATTAGATAAGGAGCTACATAAAAAGTAAAGGAAGCAAAATATCACCTCAACAGGAAGATAGAGGTTCTAAAAAAAACCAGAAATTCTTAAAATGAAAGAAAGAAACAATAAGCCAAACTAAAAGCTCAAATAAGAGTATCACGAACAATGTAGACCACTTGGAAGATAGGACATCAGACAATGAAGATATAACATATAATTTTAAAAAGAACATAGAACACACAGTGATAATGCTAAGAAACCACAAGCAGAACATTTAAGAAACATGGGATAACATAAAAATGACAAATTTAAGAGTTATTGGGATAGAGAAAGGCATAGAGGTCCAAACCAAAGAAATGAACAATCTATTCAAAGAAATAATATCAGAAAACTTTTCAGACATGAAGAATGATTTGGAAATCCAAATTCAAGGAGACTATAGGATGCCAAATATACAAAATCATAACAGATCCACAACAAGGTACATTATAATAAATATGCCAAACATACAGAATAAAGAGATATTTTAAAAACCACAAGAGAAAGAAATCAGATTACTTATAGGGGGAAACCAATTAGGATAACAGCAGATTTTTCAACAGGGACCCTGTAAGCTAGAAGCTCTTGGAACAACATATATCAAGCTCTGAAAGAAAATGGGTGTGAACCAATAATCTTATATCCAGTAAAATTAAGCTTCCGATTTGAAGATAAAATAAAAACCTTCCACAATAAACAAAAGTTAAAAGAACTTATACCTAGAAAACTTGCACTACAAAACATTTTTGGCAAAATATTCCATGAAGAGGAAATAAAAACAACAATGAAAATTAGCAGAGGAATATAGTACACTAAAGGAAAAACAATTCAAAAAGGAATATCAAGTCAAGTTAAATAACAAATATGTATATATAAATACAAACCATGTGTCAATAACAACCTTGAATGCTAATGGCTTAAACTCACCAACCAAAAGACACAGGCTAGCAGACTGGATTTAAAAACAGACCCAACAACATGCTGCCTACAGGAGACTCATCTGATAGGAAAAGACATACACAGACTGAACATGAAAAGCTGGGAAAAATCCTACACTCACATAAACTGCAGAAGCAAGCAGGGGTGTCCATCGTTGTATAAAATAAAGTAGACTTCAAGCCAAAGCTAATCAAAAGGGATAAAGATAGACATTACATATTGCTCAAGGGAACCATACACCAACAAGACATAAAAATCATAAATATATATGCCCCAAACAATGGTGCAGCTATGTTCATCAAACAAATTCTTCTCAAGTTCAAGAGTAAAATTGACCAAAACACAATAATATTGAGTAACTTTAGCACACCCCTCTCACCACTGGATAGATCTTCTAAACAAACGCTGAATAAAGAAACTATAGAACTCAATAATACAATCAATAATTTAGACTTAATTGACATATATAGAATATTTCAACCTGCATCCAGCAGATACACTTTCTTCTCAGCAGCACATGGATTCTTCTCTAAAATAGACCATATAATATGCCACAAACCATCTCTTAGCGGTAGTGATACTACCATAAGCAGAATTATATTATCAAAACGACCATATTTCCAAAAGCACTAAACAGATTTAATGTAATTCTGATCAAAATCCCAATGGCATTCCTCACAGAGATAGAAAAAGCAATTATGAAATTCATCTGAAAAAAACTAAGAGGCCCAGAATAGCTAAAGCAATCCTTAGCATGAAGAGTGAAGCAGGTGGTATCACTATACTTCACCTTAAACTATACTACAGAGCAATAGTAACAAAACAGCATGATATTGGAACCAAAACAGACTAGTAGACCAGTGGTACAGAATATTGGACACAGAGACTAACCCACAAAATTACAATTATCTTATATTAGACAAAAGTGTCAAAAACATGCATTGGAGAAAAGATAGCATCTTTGAAAATCGGTGCTGGGAAACTGGAAATCCGTATGCAAGTAAATGAAATTAAGCCACTGTCTCTCACTATGCACAAAACTTAAAGTGGATCAAGGATCTAGGAATTAAACCAAAGACTCTGTGTCTAATAGAAGAAAAAGCGGGCTCTAATCTTCATCATGTGGGATTAGGCCCCAACTTCCTTAATAAGACTCCTATAGTGCAAGAATTAATACCAGAATCAGTAAATGGGATGGAATCAAACTAAAAAGTTTCTTCTCAGCAGAAGAAACAATTTGTTAGGTTAATAGAGAGTCTACATCCTGGGAACAAATTTTTACCCCTCACAATCAGATAGAGTACTAATATCTAGGGCATATAAAGAACTAAAAAAGCTAAGCACTGAAAAACAAATAACGAATTCAATAAATTGGCGATGAATCTGACAGATATTTCTCAGAATATCATATACAATCAATCAACAATTATATGAAAAAACGTTGATCATCTCTAGCAATTAGAGAAATGCAAATCAAAACTACTGCTAGATATTATCTCACTCTAGCAGAATGGCAGCTATTATGAAGACAAACAAGAATACGTGTTGGCGAGGATGTGGGGAAAAAAGTACACTCTTACATTTCTGGTGGGAGTGCAAATTGGTATAGCCATTAAGGAAAGCAGTATGGAGAATGGAACCATCATTTGACCCAGCTATCTGTCTCCTCAGTCTACACCCAAAATCTTTAAAAGCAGCATACTACAGGGACACAGTCACATCAATGTATTTAGCAGCACAATTCAAAATAGCTAAACTGTGGAGTCAACCTAGATGTCCTTCAGTGGATGAATGGATAAAATAATTGTGGCATATATACACAATGGAATTTTACTCAGCAATAAAATAGAATAAAATCATGGCATTTGCAGGTGAATGGATTTAAAATGCATTAAAGAAGATAATGCTAAGTGAAGTTAGCCAATCCCCCCCCCAAAAAAAAATGCCAAAAGTTTTATCTGATATAAAGAGGCTGATTCATAGTGAGGTAGGGAGGGGAAGCATGGGAGGAATAGATGAATTCTAGATAGGCCAGAGGGGTGGGAAGTAAAGGGATGGGGTTATCAAGGATGGTGGAATGTGATAGACATCATTATCCAAAGTGCATGTATGAAGACACGAATTGCTGTGAACATACTTTATATACAACCACAGATATAAAAATTGTGCTATAGATGTGTAATAATAATTGTAATGCATTCCACTGTCATTTTTTAAAAAATCAATTAAAAAAAGTACAGACCAGGACCTGTTGCCTTCATTGTTGCATTCTATCAAACATTTTAAAAATAATTAATACCAATATTTCTAAAACACTTCCTCCCAAATCAAAGATACTTCCAAATTTATTTTGTGAACCCAGTATTACCTAGATACATACTCAAACAAAATACTATGAAAATCAAAACAATAGGCAAATGTGTTCTAAATGTAGATGTGAAAACTGTCAATAAAATAAATCAAATAAAATTTTTCTCTTAAGCAGAACAGTATGAAAATTTCCAAATATATCTCTGGGAGATTAGAAAACTCAAGCAAAAAACTAGCTTCAATTATGTTAACTTTCTTGGTGGTTTTTTATCCTTACATAATGTTCAGTTAATATTACATAAATTTATGTAAATATTAGTATGATCCTATGATGGTCCATTTAATGGCTCATTATACAACTCATTCATTCAAATTAAATACAATAGAGTGGGTTACACTTAAATGTATATTTAAATGAACCATGCTTTTCATACAGAATTAATCTGAGTTAAATATTGAAAGTAAAGCAAAGGTAGGGAAACATTTTTCTCAATGTTTCTAAAACATTAAAAATACACATTTAATATTATAATTATCTTCCTTATACTTAAAAATACTTAGCAAAATTTTCTTAACTATATAGCATACAAATATGAGTAAATTTCTTTGTAATTCTTTAGAAATATTATGAGATTGTATTGCATATAAGAAATAAGTTTGTGAAGGAAAAGAAAGAAAGCATGGAGGGGGGCAACTTCAGAATATTTAAAAAAAAAAAGAAATAAGTTTGTGAATCCAAAAAATTTTAGAAAATGCCTAGTTCAACAAAAAACTGTGACTGTCAGTGCTTCTGTGTTGTAAGTGGAGAAAAACTCTCTCTACACTTGAAAACCAACATAATAGTAAATAGAATACTGATTTTATCCGAAAGAGAGTCAGCAGCATTTCATCAGGCTAGACCACCCTTAGTCCTCTTTCTCCCATAGGATTCTCTGTAGGAAAACTCTCCATGAAGAACAATGCAGGTAACTCTGACCCATATTCTCATAATTTCCTTCAAAATGAACCTTACTTGCTATCTCTGTACTGGTATCTTACTTGGTCATTGATTCACCTATGGACAAAGCTTTGATTCTAAATAAATTTAGTTGCTCATCCACATCTGATGCGAATGTATATTACATGAATTGAAATACATTATACTGAATAGACCTAAGTAGTAATGGAATACAAAACCGAATAATGGACTTAAAATTGTTTCTCTGTTTGCCACATGTTCACCAGGAAGGAGTGTACTGTTAAAAGGATTCTTCATCAATTCAACCCTCTACTTCTGTGCACTCTTATTTAAATCAATTAGAAAAATTCACTTTACATTTGGGTTAATTATTTTATTAATTGCTCACTGGATGGGTGAAAATATTTGGCAGCTTTCTGTAATCCTCTTGATAGAGTCTGCCTTTGTATTTCAGTAAAAAATTTCAAGAACTGATAAAAAGAAATAGTTTTCCCCTCAAAATAAAAAGGGAATCAGAAATAACTACATAAAGGGAGTGAAATTTCAAAGATTTCTAAAAATCTGTCTTTGATAAAAGACTTTTATTTGGGATAGAGCTTAAGACACAATAAATTCATAATTGGGTTAAATTTGGAAACTGTTCACTGAGAATTTGCTATGCAAACATTATTAACTTAGGGGCTGTGACAATTGCAAAAAAAAAATAGTAAGATTAGGAGGCAATTAGGAGCTAATGATAATTAGGGGTTAATTAGTTTCCATGTGGTCTACTTAGGTTTGGATAGAATTAGGGAAATCTACCTCCTGTCAGGTACATGGCTAGAACGAAGACATGAAATGGTATGTGTATGTTTATAAAGGTAATTTGACAATATTTAATTATAGGAAATAATGGTCCTAATATTATAAATAGAAAATAATATAAGAGTAAATTATGATGGTTATAGATGTATAAATTTAGACTAGGTAAAATAGAAACACAGTAGAAGTGAGAGTATACTTCCAAACCAGAAGATGGATTTGTTTGTTATTCTAGCACTCTGTCTGAAGAAAATGTTCTTTTATTGTCCAACGGGGGAAAAAAAATGTGTTCAGATATACTCTTTCTGTGAAAATCTTTGTGCTTTTTTTTTATTATGCAGTCTAGTTATCTGAAATTAGACGAGAAGCAAGACCCAGAATGTTAATTAGCACAAAGCTCACATTTACTATAACTGAACCATTTAGTATTTTTGGCCACACACATTTTCCATTTAAATTTCACAAGAGACAAAAATGGCAGTTCATCAATATATGTTGTGTAGAGCAAAGTGCTGGTGATCCAAATATTACATTGATTGTGGCTTTCTGACTGGCTCTTGATAAGATTAATTTATAATTTTAAAATGAGCCACTTATTCAGTCTTAATGTACTGTTTGCTAAAACTTTCAGGAGTCATTTTTTCAATATCCTGTCTTCTCTCCATTTCCAGCCATGACCATGATCTCTTGTCTTTACAAAGACACCAGGATTCTGTAGCTCTGTGGCCATACAGACATTAAGTTTAAAGTCAATTAGTACATAAAATCAATTAGAATATCTGCTCTCTAAAGAAACCTATACTGTGATTTGAAAGGTGAGTGAAAAGTGTGATGTCTTTGTTCAACACCTTTGGTGAGCTCTTCTGCAATCATTTCCAATTACCTGAACCATATGTACAACAATCAGCCTCTATTCTTAGAGGGCTTTCACCTCAGGAAAGCTTTATTAATAGTGTTGCTTTGAACTGCCTTTAATTTTATCTATATGGTGAAGTTGCCACACAAACTGAAAGACAAATAGAAAATACAGGCTTAAAGATTCCTAAATGGCCACTCTTTAGTCAAAGATGTAGTGGTGGAAGAATGAGGATATTCATGATATAGAAAATATCCACTTATGATCAGAAAATATTTCCAAATGCTGCAGAGAAGTAAAGATGAAAGTAAACATCAATCCCAGAACAGCATCAAAATTATAAAGGAGGTTATTAAACTATATCCTTACTGGTTGATGTCAACAATATGGGAAAATATTACCCATTTACTATATCTTTCTACTTAAATGTCAGTGTTTTTAAATGCTTGGGATCACCTATGATCTTCTGTAAGTTCGCAGCCACTGTAAGATACAAACATGGAGGAAGAATTCAGATTCTTTCTAATGACAGCATATTTTCACATCAGTCATTCAGAAAATTTGACTAATCATGCAATGAATGGTGAAAATTTCTTTCACAGACATTAAAAGTCCATAGAAATGACCAAATTACTTTCATACTGGTACATCATTTCATCAATCTTATAATGCACATCTGAATTAATCACTGTATGTCAACACCACATTTCATATAAGAAAGTTTGAAATTATCTTCTAATGATAAGTAGAAGTGATAGCAGCCCTCAGAGTCTCAACCATTTGGTTTTTCTAAACAGTCATTACATATATATATATATATATATATATATATATATATATATATATATATATATATATATATTAGCCAGGAGAGGGCAGTACAAAAACAAAGAAGTGATGTACTGCAAAACTCTAATTAATAAACATTAATTAGTAAAACAAAAACATAAAATTAAAAATTCATCAGTTAAAAGAAGCCTATGGTCATATATACAATATTCTAGTACTATAATATTTATCTGTAAATAACCTATATCTTCAGCATAAAATTTAGAACATAAAACACTTAAAAATAGCAATAGCCCCAATAATTTGTTCGGAGATTCATTAAAATGTATCAACTGTAACATGATCAATTTAAGATCTGACCGGTGGTACTGTAATAAAATTTTAGAATTATACAGTTTGATCAAAGCTAATTAGTAATGAGCTTAGAAACAGATGTTTAAAATATGCTATGCAGGGGTTGGAGAGTTAGCTCACTTACCTAGCATGCACAAGGCCCTGAGTTCAGTTTTGGCCCTAAAAAAAAAAAAAATTGTTATGTAATCATCATGATAACCACAAAGAGAAAACCTGTAGTAGTTACACAAAAGGTTAAAAAAAAAAAAAAAAAGGAATGAAAGCATGTATCAGACACAGCTCAATTACAAAGGAAGTCAGGTTGAAAGGAACAAAGGATATATAAAACAACCAGGAAAAAATGTACAAAAAGGCAATACTAAATATATTACCTTAATTACCTTAAATATAAGTGAAGTTCTCTACAATCAAAGGCACAGTGTACCTAAATGAGTAGTTAAAATAAATAATTTATATGCTGCCTAAAAAAGACTTTCTTTACCTGTAAGGACATATATAACCTGAAAAGTAAGGAATAAAATGTTCTTGCTAATGGAAATCAAAAGAGAACAGGAGTTGAAAGAAAAGTGGCACAGGACTAATCACACACACATACTTGAGATAAGAAGCGGGTTTATTTTCAGGAGTCTGACAAGGCTGCTCTGCACAGAGAGGGGCAGAAGCAGCAAGGGAAAGAGGTCAACAGCAATACCCCCTTGAATGTCATCTTTTACATGCTAGAATCAAAGCCACAGGCTAGGGGTGTTTTTATTCTTGACTGACATAGTAAGCATCCCCTTATCTTGGAAAAGGCACGTTTGTTTCTTGGGAACAGAGACAGGTAGTTTTCCTTTTTCTCAGAGGGGGAACAGGGAAACTGGCATGTCTCTTTATCTTCTCAAGGATAGAACAGGGAAACCAGTTCCTCCCCGTTGTAGGGGCCGGTAAATCATCTCCTATCTCTCAATGAGAGAAGAGAGACAAGCACTTCTCCAGGCCAGTAGGGTTTTTGTTTTGTTTTGCTTTGTTTTGTGTGACAAATAAAACTTGGTGAATATTTATTTTGAAATTTAAAAGTAAGGGTAAGCAGAAGAAGCAAAAATCAACATAGAAGTCATTATATATAATACACACACACACACACACACACACACACACACATAGACACATACACTCACATACAGGTTGTATTAAAACAATTTTACATCTCTATTTCAAAAAAAATATATCTACTAGAGGAATTATAAAACATCTCCAAGATTAAACTATTTAAAGGAAAAAAATACTACAGTTTACCCATTGTAATTAAAATTCTAAATTTTATATATTTAGTTATCATTATTTATCAATGAAAAGTTAAAATCATTTTCACAATTATATGTATATATATATTTTCAGGAAAAAAAATCCAAATTTTAATTGTATTGTTTGTTGACTACCTTTGTTTTAATGTTTAACAGAAAGAAGCTATTTTAGGTCCAAAAACTTTTTACTCAATATTTAAATTCCAAAATAATATATAATTAATCTAAATCATATAGCAAAGAATTCTGAAAAGTTAATGCACAATGAGTCACATGATCTTTAATAATATGCACAGTACCATCTTGCATATTGGTTTCTTTTATGCTATCAAAATCAGGTATATTGTGAACTATAGTTTTGTTCACTAAAAAAGATATGTGATGTCCATCCAATTCTTTTTCATTGGTTATTATTCGTTCTTTTAAATTATCTTTGTCCTCATTTGAGTAAGTAGAACCTTTCTGTTTAATAAAAGCACGTTCTATTTTTGCTTCAGGTTGCTTTGATTTTCCAGTTAGCATTTGAGAAACATCAAGAGACTCTTGTTGAAATCCTGCAACTGAACCACATGTATCTATTTCTAGTGTTTTAACTGCTATAGATGAATCAGAATCAGTTGTATAGGTGGTAAAATGTTCTACATTTTCTATTTCAGTTAGATGAAATTCTTCATTGATTTTTTTTTTCCTTTCCTTGAAGCTGATCAGGATTACTACATTCTTGTAAGTTGAATCTTCTCATCAGTAACCTAAAGAACTTCAATTAATGGGGGGGACAGGAACATTTTCTGTGTGAATGGAGAGCACAGGACCTCTTCAAGAAACTCAGTAATGTTTTCTTCATTAATAAACAACTTTTCTTCCAAAGAATCTTTGTTTAAACCATAGTACCACTGTCACCAAGGCCCATGGCTCTGTGGAGATTTGGCCAGTACTATCACTGCATTGTTTAAAGAAACACTGATCTTGGGTTCTTTGTTACCTAATTTATTTTCTGGAGCAAACTGCAAGAAGAAGGAGTAAACCAAGTCTTGTGTGAAGAAGCAGTTTATACCAGAGGGGGTTCAGATTCCACTGAAGACTTTGAGGTTGAATGTGCGGCACTTGAATTAGCAGAGTCAAGGATTCTTCATCCTGATTACACTGCATAGGAAGACACAAAGGTTCCTTGCTCTCCTTCCAGGGCCACTCATTGCTGGTTCAGAAGTCTCGCCACCCGGGTCCTCCAGGTCTTCCCGTGTCTCTGCACTGATATGTTCGCATGCACTCCCTCTTCCTACAGGAGACTCCTGGTTAAGGGCCAGGGATGAAGTACTAGGGGAGCATACAGAAACCATCCCCAGGTGAGCTCCCAGTTCCTGGGGATGACTCCTCCTCTAGGCCTGGTGGCAACACTGAGTGCCTGCCCAAACCTTGCTTTTCCTGCTGGAGTTCTATCTCCTCCCCAGTGCGTGCTGACAGAGACACCACACCACCTCGAGGGTACCTGGGGTGGCGATCTCAGTGTCCATGGGATTTGGGCTGGGGGTCTCCCACAGGGCCTGCTTTCCCCATGCTCCCAGTAGGTTTTATCTTGGGCTACTTTCTATTTCTAGGGAATAAGTACAGTGTTCATAAATTAGGGGTGGGGAAAAGGAAGATAGCTGTAATTATGCTAACAGGAGTAGCTTATACTTTATCAGATAATTTACATCTTAAATTAAAAAAAAAAATTTAAACAAGAGAAAGAGGTCATCGTATAAATATATGGGTTAATTCACTGAAAGGATATAAGAAATGTAAATATATAGGCACCCAAAATTAGTGATTCTAAACATTAAAAACAGGTATTAATAGATCTGAAAGGTGATAGGCTGCAATGCAGTGATAGTAGGGGACTTTGATATACCACTTTCAATGATGGACAGATCACCCAGAAAGAAAAATATAAGAAAATTTTTTAAATTAAGTGAATTTTAGAACTGAACAGTTAATTTAACAGCTCCTGAATATATAGTCATTTAAAATGCCCCTAGATCATTTTGAAGTACAGATTACATGTTAGGACACAAAACAAGAATTAATCAATTTTAAAAAACTGAAATGATATTGAGTAACTTTTCTGAGTAAATGATATTGAAAATAGAGATTGATAAAAGAAAGGGGTTTGGAACAGTCACAATTAAGTGAAAATTGAACAATATGCACCAGAATAATGAAAAAAATTAAAAGTAAAAATTGAAAGTATGTTTAAACAAGCAATACTGTCCTGAGAGCCATAGCCAAGTAGGAATGACGCATGGCATTTTTGGTTGAAAGGTGACCCCAGCAAGCCATTTAGATGAAAATGATTATGTTAATATGTGCATTCAATTGGAGATTAGACCCCTGCTGTTTGCCTAGGCCTGCTACTTTGGAGCTCTGTGGGACTCCTGGAGAGTTCCCATTGGTTGAGGAAGTGCGGTAGGAGGGAATTCTGTAAGAGGGATTTCCTGTTGGTGTAGTGTGTCCAGGGAGAATGCCGCATGTGTGGTATTTTCACAAGAGTTTTGGAAATAAAGTTGGTTCCTACTTGAGTGGCTAGAGATTTTGTGCCCAGCCAGACTGTGGCATTTGGCGGCCCATGCAGGGAATGCCTGAAGCTCGGAGGTAAGTAAAATTTTTCACCACTGAGGGAAGGCAAGAGAATGGGTGATCATTTCAAAAAACAATGTGTTCTTATTTTGATTTATTTTGTTTTTGTTTCAAGCTGCCTATCCCTAGAACTTTCTCAGGCAAACTGGGAAAAATGATTGGCTCAAGGTTTGAAGTTGTTTGGCCCTGAGGAAGACAAAAATTGATACAACGTTTTTTTTTTTTTTCCGTTTTTGTTTCATTCTGTTTTGGTTTTGTTTTGTCTTACCTTATTGGGTTGTGTTATCTTTATAGTAGATTAGAAACTAATAAAAAAAACCCTGAAAGAGTGTTAAGTAAATTGTTAGAGTTTCAGACCATGGAAAAAGACATTTTAGATAAAGCAAAAGAGAAGGTCTCTCGAGCTAGTCAGACAGAGGAAGAAAATTTAAAGGAAAAGCGGCTATTAGGGAAAAAGCTACAACAGGAGGCTGCTACTAACACTGTTCCATCACCAGAGGCTATATTCAACCAACAGCTCCACCTATAGAGACAGCTGAGTGGCCCTCAACCCCCATAGTTGCTAGATGTAATCCTGAGATAGGACCTCAAAGATTAGCATGCCCTGTACTTGAGCAGGCAGGAGGGCAGCAAATTCACCGTGCTCTAGATTTCAAAACAGTGAAGCAGTTAAAGGAGGCTGTAACAACTTTTGGTCCCCAAGCACCCTTCACTGTAAGCATGGTTGAATCCATTACCAACTTGGACATGACGCCAGCAGACTGGGCTAGCATGTGTAAATCTGTGCTAAATGGAGGACAATATTTGTTATGGAAGGTTGCCAATGAGGAATTTTGCGCGGAGACAGCTAGGCGAAATGCAGCAGCCGGTTACCCTCAAAGAAATCTAGAAATGTTGTTAGGAAAAGGACCTTATGAGGGTCAACGGCAACAAACTGAATATGACCCTGCTATATATGCACAAATTACTGCAGATGCAGTTAGGGCATTGAAGATTTTACAAGGACATGGAGATTTACAAGGTCAATTATCTAAGGAAATATAGAGAGCTAATGAACCTTAAGCTGAATTTGTAGATAGGCTTATTCAAACAGCTGCCAGAGTTATAGGGGATACAGAACAAGCAATGCCATTAATTAAACAGCTAGCCTTTGAGCAAGCAAACAGATGGGGTAAGGAGACCATTAGACTATGGAAACATGGAGATTTAAACACATATATCAAATTATGTAGAGACATTAATGAACAAGGGTAAGTTCTTGCAGCTGCAGTACAACAGGCTTTAGATGCCAGGCAGAAAACATGCTAAAATTGGGAACAAACAGGACATTTTAAAAGGAGTTGCCCCATAAAAGGAGGGTTTAACAAAGCTAGGTGTCAAAGGAATAGAATACTGGGTATTTGCCCACAATGCCATAGAGGTAGACATTGGGCTAATGAATGCCGTTCTCAAACCACCATAGAGGGTACTCCATTACCAAAAAACGGACAAGGACCAGGTGTTTACCCACGATATCATGGAGAAAGGCATCAGGCTCCATTGCCAAAAAATGGACTGGGAGTCCCAATGCTCCAAGGCCCACAAACACAAATATACGGGGCAATGGAGTTACCCAGCAACACCATCAGGGTAGTGCCCAGGACACATTATCCATTAAATCCCTCATCAGACAAACCAGAGGGAGTGTAGGGTTGGACATCTGCACCTCTGCCAGAGCAGTACTAACTCCAGAGATGGGGGTTCAAATCATTCCCACAGGAGTAAAAGGACCTCTTCCCCAAGGAACAGTAGGCTTATTATTGGGAAACAGTTCTTCTACACTAAAAGGACTTATGATAAGTCCTGGGGTAATTGATCCCGATTATGAAGGTGAAATAAAATTTGTAGCGTGTTCTCCAAGAGGTATATCAGTAATTTGACCAGGAGATATAATAGCACAGTTATTAATAATACCCAGCCTGAATGATAAATTTTCCAGTCACACTGTAGAAAGAGGTTCCAGGGGATTAGACTCCACAGGTGTAGATTGGGCTATGCTGTCTTTAAATTTAGATTCTCACCCAATGCTAAAACTAAATATTCAAGGACATGAATTTAATGGGCTACTTGATATAGGTGATGACCTTAGCATCATATCTCATCAAGAGTGGCTGAAATATTGGCCATTACAACAAGCCACTCAAATGCTTCAAGGCCTAGGAGTGGCGACTAATCCCCTAGAAGTGCAATGGTATTAGATTTGAAGAATCCTGAAGGATGTGAAGGAACTATATAGTCATATTTATTAGATAATCTTCCTATAAATTTATGGGGATGAGATGTCCTAGATCAATTAGGTTTGACATTAACAAATAACATCAATCCTAATGTGCCCACTACTAGGGGTAGACAAGGTTTTAGAAAAGAAAAAAAGATTAGAAGAACAAGAACAAGGTATAACAGCACCAATTCAAATAGATCAAGGAATAAATAGATATGGATTGGGTTTTCAGAAGGGGTCACTGAGACAATAAAAATTACTTGGAAATCAGAAAGACCAGTATGGGTTCCTCAGTGGCCCCTGACTATAGAAAATATACAAGTAGCCCATGACCTGGTCAAACAACAATTAGCGGAGGGACATATACAACCTTCTGTATCTCCCCATAATACTCCCATTTTTGTCATCAAAAAGAAATGTGGTAAATGGAGATTATTGCAAGATTTAAGAGCCATTAATAATGAGATGGTTATTATGGGACCTGCTCAATCAGGGATTTCTCAATTGTCTGCTTTGCCAAAAACCTGGTATGTTTTAGCTATAGATATTAAAGGTTTTTTTTTTTTTTTTCAATTCCAATTCATCCTGAGGATAGTCCACGTTTTGCATTTACTATCCCTCACTGAATCATGAAGTTCTTGATCAAACATATGAATGGAAAGTACTCCCTCAAGAGATGGCTAACAGTCCAACTATGTGTCAAATTTATGTTAACAAAGCAATCCAACCACTTAGAAATCAAAATCCTGAACTACAAATATTTCACTATATGGATGATGTATTATTAGCACGTAAAGATAAAAACACATTGCTAGGATGTTATGCCACACTTACAAATTTATTAAAAAATTATAATCTAGAGATACCAATAGATAAAGTACAATTAAATTTTCCAATTAATTATTTAGGAGTTTTATTATCTTCAACCATTGTCCATCCACCAAAAATTCAAATACACGTAGATCAACTCAAATCACTTAACGACTTTCAAAAGATATTGGGAGACATAAATTGGAAAAGGCCTTATCTTGGCATACCAACAGAAGAGTTGGGACCTTTATTTGTTATCTTAAATGGTCCATCAGATCCAAATTCACACTGCATGTTAACGCCTGAAGCAAGAAAGGCATTAAAAATTATTGAAACATATATGGAAAATATGCATTTGGATAGAATTTCTATAAGTTTGCCTTTATTATTTATTGTAATGCCAACAAAAAATATTCCTACAGGAATATTTTGGCAAGAAGGTCCATTATTGTGGAAACATTTATCTTATTCTCCTAACACTATTCTTACTAGGTATCCTGAGGCTGTAGGACAATCGATACTCAAAAGAATAAAAGCAGCAAAGGGAGTGTTTGAAATTTCTCCCAATTAAATTATTACTCCATATACTATGGATCAAATTGATGAGTTAGCTAATGAGTTAAATACTTGGGGAATAATCATGTGTAAATCTAATGTTTCATTTGATAATCACTTACCATCTAATCCTTTCTTGTCTTTTTGGTCCTTGCATCCTCTAGTTTGTTCAAAAATGACAAGAAAAACACCTATCATGAATGCTCCAAATATATTCACTGATAGGTCAAATAATTGTACAGCAGCAGTAGTTAACCCTGACCAACTTTTACATTTTTAGTACCCAAACAATCAGCTCAAAAGGTAGAGCTTAATGCAGTATTACAAGCTTTTGTGATGTTTAAAGTTTCTCTATTTAATTTATTTTCTGATAGTCAGTATATAGTTAATGCTATAGTATCCCTTGAAGATGCTGGTAGGATTTCTCCTTTCTCTACTGTTTTCTCTTTGTTTTCCACTATACAAAGTCTAATCTGGGACAGAAAAGATCCATTCTTTATAGGACATATCAGAGCACATACAGGGTTGCCTGGAGCCCTTAGTTTGGGCAATGATTTAGCAGATAATACTACACATGACATACATATTTTTCTACACTAGAAGAAGCTACAAATTTTCATAAAAGGTTCCATGTCAATGGTAATACTTTACAAAAGCACTTTAAAATAACTAAGGAACAAGCCAGACATGTAATAAAACAATGTCAGAATTGTGTGACCTTTTTACCACAAGTTAATCTTGGAGTCAATCCTAGAGGATTGATACCTAACCATATTTGACAGATGGACGTCACACACTTGCCAGAATTTGGAAAATTAAAATATTTGCATGTTACATTTGATTCTTCTTCTGGATTTTTGATGGGCTCCCTTCATGCTGGAATAAAAACTAAGGATATTATAGCTCATTGCTTACAAAATTTTGCCAATGTGGGCATTCCAAAACAGTTAAAAACAGATAATGGTCCTGGTTATACTTCCACTTCTTTTAAACAATTTTGCTCCTCATTCGGCATTACTCACATAACAGGAATTCCTTACAATCCTCAGGGACAAGGTATAGTTAAAAGAGCTCATCAAACTATTAAAATGTGCTTATTAAAGCAAAAAGAGGGAATTGGAAAGGGATATATATCCCCCAAAGATAAACTTAAAATAACCCTTTATACTCTAAACTTTTTGAATTTGGATTAATCAGGGCTTAGTGCTGCATAAAGGCATATGTATCCAAAAAAATGTACATAAGCCTAAGGTACTTTGGAAGGATATTCTAACTGGACAATGAAAAGGTCCTGACCCAGTGATTGTCTGGAGTCGGAGTTCTGTTTGTGTGTTTCCATAGAGAGAACAGCAGCCGATTTGGATTCCAGAAAGACTAACCAAACCGATTTCTACAGACCAAAAAGAAGATGATTTGACTCAAATCCATTACATCTGATATCCAGAGCTCCAGCTTAGCTTTTCTTACATCTGCGACAGTGATTAACCAGGATGTTTTTTTTCAATACCTATTTTTTTATTGCATTTTTCCACATCATAAAGTTCTATTTTATTTTTTGAGCTCATAGGTTAATGTTTTTCTGATCAGTTTTATTTTTTGATTGTGGAGTTTTTAAACATTGCAATGGAGATTTCACCTGTGTAAAGCTACATGGCTTTTACTATTGTCTTATGTGTTGTACGTTTGTGTGCACACTTGTGCTTTTTGTTGTATGTCTGTGTGTATGTATGTCCATATATCATATATGAGGACGCCTAGAGGTCAGCTCATCCGATCTCGGGTAAGAACCATATGTTGTATTGGACAACCTAACAGGCATGATCCCTAAGCCACATTGCTTGTTGTTTAATTAAACAGAAGGGGGAGATGCTGAGAGCCATAGCCATTGAGATGATAATGATTATGTTAAGTTGTGCATTCAATTGAATATTAGACCCCTGATGTCTGCCTAGGCCTGCTATTTTGGAGCTCTCGCGGGACTCCCGGAGAGTTCCCATTGGTTGGGGAAGTGCGGTAGCAGGGAATTCCGGAGGAGGGATTTCCTGTTGGTGTAGTGTGTCCTGGGAGAAGGCCGCATGCGTGGCATTTTCACAAGAGTTTTGGAAATAAAGTTTGTTCATGCTTGAGTGGCTTGTGATTTTGTGCCCAGCCAGACTGCAGCAAAACTGGAAACATGATATTCTAAAACATGGGATATATTGTGATTACTTTGTAAAGGAAAATTACTAACAAGAAGTACCTATACCAAAAAATAAGTGCCAGGCATGGGTGGTACAGTAGTGCAGTGGTGCACTCCTATAATTCCAGAAGTTCAGGAGCCTGAGGCAGGAGAATCACAAGTTCAAAGCTAGCCCTATGCAACTGATATCCTGATTCAAATTTAAAAAAGAAAATAACAAAAAAGGGCTCGGGATGTCACTTAGTAGATAAATGTTCCTGAGTTCAATCCCTTGTAGGAAGGAAGGAAAGAAATATCCCAAATAAGCTAATGATATACATAAAGAAAAAAGAAAAAAGAATGTGATAAATACCAAGAGTAGAAATTATTGATAAAAATTAGAAGAAAGCATACAATGTAAATGAAATTGAAATAATTTTGTAAAAATTGACAACGCTTTAGCAAAAGTTACAAAAGACACAAATAAGTGAAATTATAAATGAATAGCAGACTTTACAACTGATACTACAGACATAAAACTGTATTACAAGATACTACTATGAATATTATACCCCCCCCCCCAAATTAGAAAACAATACATGTTTCAAGGAATGCACAGGGACAATTTTATTTTATGGCAGTGCAAATCCAGAGGGTTGAGGTGACTTCCCACACTCCTTTCTATTGCCTCCTGCCCACAAGGCCATATCATTCACTTATTTTCCAGTCCCCCAGTTGGAAAGGTGCAGTAGGAAGCTTTCAGCTAATCAAATCACGAAACTTACTTTATTCTCCTGTGTCTATTACAAATTCCCTCTGTGAACTTGAGAAAATCAGTCTGTTCTCTATTTTGTAGTTACTCACTCCTTTATAATCACTGATAAATGTGATTTGTAATGGAGTCTGAAATTGTCCACACAGTTCTGAGATCCTCAGAGATGTAGTTAAATAAAAATATGTGGTACATGTTAGTGTCCAGCATAAACATACTAATGAAAAGAAAGCTAAATGGGAGATATGAGTGCCATGGATATTAGGGAGAGTTAATATAAATTCCATAAGTCCCTTTTGAAGTTTAGATTAAGCCTGAGTCTCATTATTGAAAGTGCCTAATCCACTCAATCACATAAACTCTGGAGAGACTGTGACAGTACTGGGCCTCTTGGTTCCTTTTTCTTCCTCTTGATACCCTCAAATTTTATTTAGGTTTTTCACCAAAAAAATAGTGTGTAGTTCAATGACTTTCTCTTTTTCATATATTTCCCCCTCAAATATAAACCCTCTTCTTAGTTTAAACATTTTATATTAGTAACAATGGATTCACTCACTGTGATATTTCACAATTATTGTTCCTATGAGAAAATATATCATAAAATCAAGATTCTAGTCTCTTTTTAGAGACAAAAGAAGGTGTCAGTTGAAACAAGACTGTAAGACAAACTAATGGGCATGCTTTCATGATTGTTCACATATGTGTACACACATACAGTCAGTGACATACACACAAAAACTTGCATACACACACCCCACTCCCAGTTAGATGCCTATATATATATTGAGCTTAAAGAAAATCTCAGCTAGTAGTCAGACTTTGAAATCTTTTTATTTTCTCATGCTTTCAAAGTCAGTGTTGTTTTTATCTTCACTCCTTCCAGGTAATGAAAGAGATACCCACAATGTGTTAATGACATAAAAGCCCACACCTGGCAAAGCCTTAATGTCTGAACAGAGAATTGAATTGTTCACACAGCAAAACATACAAGGAGAAATGACTATTAGTGGGGGAAACCTCTCTGTCACAGAGAGTTTCAGATCATTTCAATGTCTATATTTGCAACTCAAGCATATTGACCTAGCAATGCAAATAGATGTACACTAGGAAATGCAGGGAAAAAAATATTTGCACAGATATGGAAAAGATTTTCTAGTGCTCTGAGAAATGAAAATGCAATTTTCTATATTTGGTAAACTGTATTGTTATTAAGAGAACAAACCTTATGTAAAAAGGAGATAAGCAGAAATTGATTTGAATATTATTCCAGGGCAAAATAAATGATCACAATGCATTCAACCTTTATAAATATGTGAAAAATTAGATTAATTTTTCCAATTACAAACCTTAATAATGACTTTTAACATATTAAATAGAATAATAAATTGATGGAAATGATAATCCGTAAATATATTCTAAGGGATATTAATAAATGTGTCATTAATGAAAGTAGGATGCATTAGAGAAGAAAGGAAAAAAATTCTGAGTTAAAGTTGAACAGATATCTTAAAGACATCCCAAATCTTTAAAGGTTAATATATATTTTGTATCTCTAAATAGAATTAGAGTATACGACGTCTTCCCAACTTTTTAAACCTAGAAATTGAGGTAGTAAGAGTTCTGAGGAATACATATAGAACTGGATGTTTTCCCAATTAATTTAAACTTAGAGTTAATCTGAATTGCATATTTCATTCTACATATTCCTAGGATGGCCAGTGTTGAAATCTGATCATTTTTTAAACACATGAATAAAAGATTATAGAAATGCACATAGAGAAACATTTTGCTATGATTGGATGAGTGTTCTCTAAAGGTCCATAAGTAAATCTGATATATGCAGATCCCATCTCTCTCAGTCTCTGTTAGATTGGTAGGCACATGCTCCTACCATGATGTGCTGCCATGAATAGAGGTCCATATTAATGAACTTGAACTCCCAAACTATAGGTCAAAATAAACCTTATTTTCCTTCATAGGTAGTCTGTCTCAGGTATTTTTGTATGATGACAGAAAGCTTACAAATACACCACTATTCTGTATTTTAGTCCCTGAAAAATAGATCTCCATTGCTGAGGATTTCAGGTTTTTTACCAGACTTATTAAAGGCTATATAGTTCTTTGAAGAGGCATTACTAGATGGCCTCATTATATACTGATGAAGTTGCCATGATCTAGACCCAGGAACTTGACTTTGTCTTGGCCAATATCATGATATCAACTTTTAAAATTCACTAATTTAAAATGCCAAATAAAATTTACAAGGTAACTGATCATTATGTAGTATTAACTCTTCTATTTATATATTAATCTATCTGGGATTGATTTTAAATCAGGAGATTTTTTTTGGCGGGCATGGAGTGAAGCACAAAGAGCTAGCAATATGACCTACATTATGCATGGCATCATATCAGAATCTTAGATCCTTATCCATCCAACTGCAAAGGGGACCCTATTTCCAGGAGTTCTTCAGTATTTTGGCTAAAAGCCTCATTTGATTTAAATCCATGCTTGTAGTTATGACAATGCAGTTTATTCTACAGCACCAGGGAGAAAAAGGATATTGTACATAGATTTCACCTGAGCTACACCCTTGTATATAGTTTAGAGGAACCTATTATTACTCCCTATAATATTCCATAATTTCATTTTATCTCCACATTCTGAGAATATGTTACTATCATATCTTCTTACTTGGTACCATAGAATCTGGTAAATTCAAACGTGCTTAAAACTGCTAATTAACTCATGAGTCTCTCTCTCTCTCTCTCTCTCTCTCTCTCTCTCTCTCTCTCTGTGTGTTTGTGTGTGTGTGTGTGTGTGTGTGTCTGTATGTGTCTGTGTGTGTCTGTGTGTGTTCCAGGTGTACAGGAACTCCCTATATTTGTTAGGATTTTCTCCAGCCACTGTCAAGAGGGGGAAGGATGACATATGCTGGAAAGATTAAACCTTTGGGACTACTCCACAAGTAATGACAAAAAAACTGCAGCCTTCTTATTGACAGATGTGACAACTCTGAAGTTTATTTTATGTATCCCAGGGGTCTTCAGTAGGCTGGAGACCCCATTTCCCACAATGGTAACCTGCTCATTAATTGTATCATACATTGACTTCTCAACTGGTATACTAGGGATTGATCCCAAAACAAGATACTAGCATGTCTAACATTGCTTGGGTCTCAAGAGTTGCATAAGAACCCAGCCTCAGCCAACATGTAACTAATAAATATTCAGTTACAAATCTGGCCTAGACTCATAAGTGTTTGCCTTTTCCCAATAGCTCAGTTTGTTTTAAATTATTTTCATTATTTATGCCTGGACTTGTATAACTCTGCAGAAACTCAATTTGCTCATATATTATTGATCAATCCATAACACACAGGGGATACTCTATCTTTCTTAGAAAAAAATTATATTTATCTCAAATTAATTAAAATAATAACTATGGTTTGCTCCACATATAGAGCTCATTGCTTGTGGAATGAAGGAAAGAAAGCTAAATGAAAGAATTCCCAACAGCTTGCAGATTGAACTCTGCAAAATCTCCATTCCTTTTTGCCCTTTGCCTTAACTAGGATCAAGTTATTCATTTTTTGTTTTCAGATTACAGTGCATTTTCAATACTATATAATTTTATGGTAGATTAATTTGCATTTTTGTGAATCTGGGCAAAGGTAAAAAATAACTACAACATGGAATGACTCAGGCGCCCACCTTGGATGACCACAGCTCTGTTTACTCTTTAGAAAGTTGCATTAATACTTTCTAAAATACTGTAACTCTAGAATTTTAACTTCAATGACACTGTCAAAAATTGTGCACAGTTATTTTGTTAAATTTATATAAATTATTACTAATAAAACCACAGGGACAGATTTGAGTCTTAATCCTAGAAGCTAAAATATACAAGGTTATTTGAATATCTTTGCATTTGGAAATTACACATGTGCTAATTTTAGCCTAATGATGTTTTGAAAATTACAAGATTTAGGTCAGGACAGATCTTCGGAAAGAGTGTGTTTTTATTTTATTTTTTGCTTTAAACTTAAACATCTGAATTGTGAATTTTATTGCAATGATTTCTAGCATTGACATGAGAGAACATAGTAAAGTTACATTCTGATTTAAAAACATTGATAATTTTATTGAATTATCATTCTTTAATGAAGAATAAAATTTAAAAGCGCTGTCTGCCATTGTCCAAGAGAGGCATTGACATTTTACTGTGCAAGCTTCAATCTTCCCTCAGAAAATGAAAGATCACCTTTGAAATTGATATTTTCCCCATAATCTGTAAGTAGAATATGGGTAAGTAAAGGATGGATTCAAGATTACATTCAATGACCTGAGAAAGAATTCTTGCAATTAAATTCTAAATGAAGCTCACCCTTAGGCCAGTCTGACACCTGATGGAATGTCCAGGGTCCTTTCTGTGCACTGATCTCAGTGGTGCTGCAGTCCAAGAAGGCTTTCTGGATAATATTATGTCAAGTTTACCCAACTTCTCTCAGCAAGTACCAGTTTATCCTATTTTGTTTTCTCAATTATTCAAAGATCTTATCTTTATTTCACTACCTTTGCTCTTCTTTTGGAACATCTGCCTGTGTTCCAAGTCCTTTTGGTTTATACAATGCCATTGAGAAAGCTATTTTACTATATAGTTCTGGACACAGAAAATAAAGGATTCTGAAAACATACTCAGTAATTAAAAGCAATCAGTATTCTAACAGATTTTTCTTAATTTTGTTTCAGATAAACATGAAAAAATCTGCATTCATAAAAAGTAATGTAATTGCATCTTTGGAAAAAGGTGAGAATAGAGTATCAAATATCAAATTTGGAGAAATGGTAAGAGTAAGGGGGGAAGCATCTAGAAGAGATGAGAAAGGATCAGTCTCTAACCACAAATTCTTCACACCTCTAGTTCTCCCACCTCCTACTATATATCAGGCCATGAGAGATCACAGTGATGGAGTGCAGGCTCAGACAAGGCCAGAAGGACCAGGACCACGAACACAGGACTTGTTGTTACTCTGCTCAGTGCTTTACCATGGGCCAAAAAGGGCAGTATGACCAAATCATTGCAGTCTTTTCCACTGAGTGAGCACTGTAAGGGTCACTGCCTTTGATGACACTTGGCAACACCCATGTGCTCTCTCTAGAGGAGATAGTCTTTTGAAGGAAAGACCATGACTTTTCCAGGAGTGGGAGATAAAAAAGAGAAAGAGAGAAAATGGAGCGAGAAATCTCAAGATGGAAAGACCAGATACACTCAATTCCCTGTTCAGAAAAGAAACCTAGCCTCTGACCTAAGCACACAGGATGGAATGGAACAATATCAGGTGAGGAGCAGACAGATGTAGGCCAGTCTCTGAAGAATCATGTTAACTGTGCTTGCCAATGGTTCATTCCTGTAACAAAATACCTGAGATAATCAAGTTACAAAGAGGAAAGGTTTAGTTTAGCATAGAGTTTTGGAGGTTTTAATCAGCTGTTGGTTGGACCTCTTGCTTTTAGATCCCTAGCAGGGGGCAGCACATCATGGCAGGAACATGGCAGAGAAGATCCTTTTACCTCCTGGTTAATCACAATGGAGAAAGACAGCAGGACCCCACAGTCTTTTTTGGTGGCATGCCGCATTGACCTAAAGCCTCTCATCAGCCCCCAGCTTTCACAGGCTCTACCCACCTCCCAGATCTACCTACACTAGGATGAAGCTGTCAACACATGGGCCTTGGAGATACACTCAAGATCCAAACACAGCAATTACAAATATTTTTTGAACCCTTCCTCTGTGGCAGGCACACTGTGAGCCACATCCATGACCTTTCTCATTTAATCTTGACTGTACTATTGTGATGTTAGCCACAGCACAACCCCAGCTTGTGAATAGGAAAATGAGCCAAAGGCAGCAGTGTTCCTCTGTCATGGATGTGAGGCAGGTAGAATGACCAAGCCCAGCACTGCCCACACAGAGCCTTCTGAACACATGAAAGACACAATTAGCACATAAGCACCCCGTGAATTAAAAATGCAATGAACTTTGCATTGAAACACAGGGCTTAATAATCACTTATTTTCAAACAGAGTTTTATGGCCATCAAAACTGAGAAGTAGTGGAACCACTTCTTTTGGCCTCCTAGCAGGGGGCAGCACATGAACCAAGCACCAAGAGCTCTAGAACATCCTAGTCTGCTTGTGTCCAACAGTGAACCAATTTCAGGAACCACAATGAACACTTATTTATTTGATGATAACATCCACTTTCCCATTGACTGATTCTTGTTGACATGTGGTAAGAACAAATGTCTATGCCTTTGTTTGTGTGAGTTGTGCATGTGTGTGCATGTGTGTGTGTGTGTGTGTGTGTGCATTTCGGTGAGTGGGCATGCATGCATGTAAATATTTTGGTGGCTTTGCCAAACAGAGCTAGAAACTGCACCAAATGACATCTCCAAGGAAACATCTGAGCAAGGGCTTAGAAGGGTTTAGTTGTTGTGTCACATTCCTTTGATTAATGATTTTCTTTTTGCTTTTGAGTGTCAGTCTAATGAACCAACTAGTACAGCTCCAGAGAGCAGGTAATGTATTTTTCAAAAAAAAAAAAAAAAACAGAGGATTTTGTAATTAGATGTGGTTTCTTAATAGATGGAGGTGTCAGATGTCCAAAAGAAACACCGTGTGGGGTATTCATACCCCTGCCCCTGTTAAATGAGGTTATTTACTGATAGATGGCAGTTTTCAAAAGCAACCCGTTCTCATGCAATGGCACACATGTTCATGTAAATGTTTGTTTATTATATCATGTATGTCTTTTGGGATTTTTTTGAGTGTATTATCAACATCAACTGTAATCAGTCACTTGTTGAAAAAGATGGGAGAACCTAATTTATCTCTGATGACACACAGTTGAGAAAATCCTTTCTGTTTAGAATTCAATGAAACTTCTGTATTGGTTTCCTGTGAGGCCAGAAAGGACTCCTGGGATAGAATTTAGAGGAAAACAGTATTTTTTTCCTTAGACCCTTTTCCTAAATACTTTAACTCTTAGAAAAAACACTGGCTAGCCAATGGAAACACTTCTTTGATAAAGGCTAAAGAAATAAGATACAAAACAGCTGGACAGGTTTCTACACACACACACACACACACACACACACACACAAACATGGAAGTAACTTTGAACTACACAGAGAATGTCATTTAAATCCAAACAGATGTGGTTTAATCTTGCTTTTGATCCTCTTGTAGATTTTCCTCAAAATGGCCACATATGCATACACATGATGACTTTCAGATTTTGAGATCTAATTCATCTCTGTTAGAACAGCACCTTGTGCATAGAGCATGTACACCTCAGGTTCTAAGCCTTGGATCAGAGACAGCAGGGTACCAAGGAGCATATATGGTGGACTTTTGGTTTGGTGCAGTAATCCAGTAAGAAACTAAAAAGGGAGGCAATAAGCAAGGGTGCCTACATCATGTCATTTTCAAAACTAGAAAGTCACACTTGTCCCCTATGGTGTCACTAAATTATGGTGGAGCCTAGCTCCTCACACTTAGAAATGCTCCCAAGACAAACTGCATCATGATGCTCTTATAGAACCATGCACAGGGGATTTCTACAGCTGTCTGTGTCTCTGCTCTTTATCATCAAGATTTTCCAATGCCATGGCTGGAGAAGAAACCCCTGGAGCCAGATTCATTCAAAATACAAAATGTCATTGTCAGTCATCCTGGGGAGGGACCTGCTGAAACACACTGATTTTATTTTAAACCTCAAAGTGGTGAGAACAGCCACCTCAGGCCTTACAAGGCAAAGGCTCAGACAGATAAAAACCTTGTAAGGTTCCCTTGTCCTTCTCCCCACTTCCCTACTTGAATGACTCTCATGGTGAACCAGGGAAGCTGTAAATAAAATGTAGATGTCTTGTCTCCAATGGGAGCCCCAGGAAAGAGAACTTGGGAGCGGACAGAGGATGCTGGGTAACTAACACCTAGCACCATCAAAGGACCTGGGGTAAATCCATGGGCAGCCCTGTTCCAACTGGCTCTCACTTCTCAGTGTCTCCTTCTTAGTCAGTGTCATTTCCTACATGGTCATAATATTTGAGAACACTAAAGAGGCCAAAACCAGAGGAGAAGGAAAGAAAGTGCTTCTGTTTGTTGTGTGTGATTGTGTGTGTGTTTGCACACACATGCAAACGTGTGTAGGTGGCATATGGCAGTTGTGAATGGGGGAAGTTAGGTGGATGGTTGTGGCCTTGGTGGATTTGTGCTTGAAGGACTGAGAAAGTGGTCCAATGGCCCCAGTCTAAACACAAAAGCAGAATCCAATTCATCAGTGGTCAGACATTTTCTAGAACTCTACTGGCTCTCCAGCAACACAATTGCTGTGTATTATGTCTTGCCCTGTGAGAAGCCTCCTCTGGGCAACTGTGTAATATGAGGCCATTCCTAGCCACAATCTAATCTACCAAAATCTAATCTACTGCAATCATCTACTATCTACCATGTGAGTGCTTATTATTTCAAAAATGCACTTGTGTTTACATGGCTGGAGTCTCAGAGTCCTCCTCCTAACCCACTTGTGCTGTCTGTCTGGATGTGTTTCCTGGTCTCTGAGGAAGCTTCCCCTGCTCAACCCCACTCCAAAATAAAAGAGGAGACTCCATATCCTGTGTTGTTCTGATTCCCATGACAGGGGCTTCTAGGGTGGTATTCCTTACCAAGCATGATGGTGGCTGCTGGAGGATGGGAAAGGGGGACACTGGTTCCTTGACAGAGCAGTGGGGCAGTTCCTGCAGGCCATGAGGAAATCTAGCCACTCCTGGGGAAGCACTGGGGTGGAGACTGAAGCAGGGCCAGAGTGGAGGACAGCACTGCCTTCCTCAGAGGATGCTTGTGTTCTACACTCAGAGTAGGGGGACTGAAGGACACAGTCCTCTTCTCTGGCTTAAGGAGCAGGAAAAGAATACAGGAGAATGGCAGTGTGACTTTGGAGACTCAGAAGGCAGCTGAGTAAGAGTCAGAAAAGTCACTGGACCAGAGGGCCACACTGCTGGCTTATAGTTCTGAAGCTTTTTAACTGCATACTAGAGACAAGCCGCCTTTGCTTTCCTTACAGACCCAGTGCAAAACAAGAAGATTGGATAGAAAGGCATTATAGATTCTTCAAGCTGGGGAACAACCTGAGCAGGACAGTCTCATGTCACTTCCATGACTCCACAAACACTATTACATTAACTACCTGTGTGGCAGAAAATATAAATGGTAGGGAAGGTGGAGAGGGACACACCAGGCAGAATGAGCACAATTGAAGCCACCATGGCCACTGGGCCTGACATCTATGAGAGCACACCAACCAAGGTGCCTTAGAAAACACAGACTGCTCATCTCACAATGAGGTATGTGGGTAGAAACCAAGCAGGCCAGGGAAATGAGAATGGCAGAAGGAAAGGTGGGCACTATAGGGTATTCAGAGAGAACTCTGGTGAGGGCAAAGAACAAGAGACTGAGTTCCACATTCAGGCAGAGAGAGCAGCAGATGGCTCCTTCTATGAGGAATACCCTGCAGCTCCAGTGTGTTTTGTTTAATAAGAGGTGATGATCCCACTACATGCCAACATGGAATCTGCTTCCCAAACCCAAGAGATTTGGGTAGGGGACAGCTGAGACCACATGTGGCCAGCAGCTCTGCTTGCAACCCCACACATTAGACCAGTCTCTTAATGCCAGTAGCCTACATGGAGACTGCCCAGGGTGGCTGAGCTCTTTTGATTTCTGGGGCCAAGGGAGTAAGAGCCAGACACACTGACAGGACAGAGAGGACCTGCACAATTTTCTGGTGTTTTTTTTTCTAAGTATCCTACCCCAGAGCCTCAGGACAACCTGGAGTGTGATTTTCAGACAGTACTCAAAGAGTGACCAGGGACGCTGCAAAGACAGGGAGCTCAGTGACTGGTACTCCAGGCTGCTCTCCAGGGCACCAGGACCTGTATCTGCCCCACAAGAATTTTGTAAATGAGATTTCTTGGATTTGCACCACATTTCACTAAGAGTGAAAGTGGAGGCTCTCCCTGTGAAGAGTAAACAGAGACATTTGAGAGCAGGGACTTAGCTCAGGTAGGACACTGGTCCAGTATTCACAAAGCCCTTGCTTCTGTCCCTGGCACCCCTACACAAATTGATAAAAATAATAAAATAGAACTTAGAAATTTGCTTTAAATGTAAAGTTTCTGAAAAAGTTCCCAATGGAATTAAAGCCTCCCGGGGCAGCTTTAAAGCTAGATGGTGGGCACAGCATTCTTTGGCATGAAGATACCTCTGTTTTAGGCACTCTAGGCAACTCAGATCCAAGGTTTGGAAGGGTCAAGGGAGCAAGATCACCAGGCAGCCACACCCTTTTCTCTCTCACTTCTGCCCTGATATGATTTTGGGTGTTATGGTTTGGATGTGAGGTGTCTCCCCAAAGTTTCTGTGTTAAAGCAGAAACATTCAGAGGTGAAGTGATTGGACTGTTATAGCTGGAACCTAATCAGTACATCCCAGTTGGAATGGACAGGCTGGGTGGTAGCTGTTGGCAGGAGGGGAATGGCTGAAGGAGTTGGGTCTTCCTGCAGCCTCTTCCCCTCCCTCTCTGTCTCTATGTTTCCTGACCCCATCATAAACTCAGAAGACTTCTTCTCCTGGATCCTTCCCCTATAATATCCTATGGCCTCACTTCAGGCCTGGAAAAATGAAGTCTGCCATCTATGGACTGGGACCTCTGAAACCATGAGCCCCTAAAATACTTCCCCGCCTTTAAGTTGTTCTAATTGCATATTTTGGTCACAGTGATGCAAAAGCCCACTAAAGCACTGGGTATTGCACAGCACATCCATGAAGATGTACACATGTACACACACACAGAGGTTTTTATGCATGGCATGAAGTTTAGTTTTTTGTTTTTTTTTTTCAATGTTTAGTTCTTTAAAATCAAAATTGGGTGAGGAAGGATTACTTCTACTGTGTATACTTCAGAAAGCATAAAATTTTTATACTAACAAAACAAGAAGTATTATTGATTAAGTGGAAAAATAAAACAAACAACCTTAAAAAGATGCGAAAAGCCAGAGTTTGGTGTCTAACCCACAGCTGAGAGGGAGATGATTTCCCCTCGATTTCACTGTTAGTGTCTGTTTAAAAGGGTGTCTAGGGGATATCAAGGTTTTCAGGCATCTCAGGTGGTGCTGGGGTGTGCACCTATAGTCCCCAAAGAGAAATACTGTGGAGTCTTCCAGCCCTTTCTTAATGGCCCAGGGAGCAGTGAACAGTCACTGATCTCTAGTGAGTGTTGGCTTTTTCCTTCTTTTGGTGATGACAATTTCCTTCTTTGGGGAGGGGGTCACATGGTTGCCAGTTAGAATTGCTTCACACAGCCTACTGAGGTCATGGGACAAGCCATCACTGTGGGGCAAGTACTGGCAAGAATGTGCTTCTTAGTGGACTCTGTACTTCCCCTCCTTTTCCTCCTGGGAGTGGTGATGTGGGTGAGCAGTGTGAGCCACATGCATGTGCTGGCAGGAATCTGTGTAGAGAGCCAGAGAGCAGGGAGCAGCAAGAGTAATCTAGGGGCTTCGCACATTTCTAGGAGGGCAGCTACTGACACCCTGAAAAACGTGCCCACCTCTGGAATATTCCAGAATGAGAAGCCTAATTCTTGTCTGTTTCAGCTACTTCTCTTGTTGCTATTGTGTTCCTACTTTCTTTGTTTAGAAATTTATTTATTTATTTGTTTATTTATCTATTTATTTATTCATTCATTCATTCATTTTTTGAGAGAGAGAGAAAGAGAGAATTTTTTTAATATTTATTTTTCAGTTTTCGGTGGACACAACATCTTTATTTTATTTTTATGTGGTGCTGAGGATCAAACCCAATGCCCCATGCATGCCAAGCAAGTGCACTACCACTTGAGCCACATCCCCAGCCCTGGCAATTTATTTTCTACCCTGATTATAACCTGTTGGGTTGATAAGACACTGAAGTTCTACTTGGACCAAGAATGCTGCAGTTTTGCATCCTCTGTGCCTTCCTTGAGTGCACAGGCTGAAGGTCTGGACTGGGGTCTTCACTTCTGGTTCTGCAGCTCTCAGGCCTCTGATCCACATCACCTACCATCCAGCCTCCAGCTTGGCTGTGGCTCTTCTCAGACTACATATTTATATGAACCAATGCTTTGTGCTCTCTCTTTCCTTCTCAACTTCCCTAATTCTTCTCCTCTTTCGTCTTTCACTTTCTTGCCCATCCTCACATGGATTCTGATTATTTGGAGAACACTGACAAATGTGTGAACCACCATGCACATACACATACACAAAATCTGCATGATAAGGTCCTAAGGTCTCAGGGAAATTCACTGTCTCTTGGCCTGAAACTTAATTTATGCCAAAGCTCTATGGTTTGATGGATATTTTTGAGTCCCTGTGAAGTTCCATACTAAAACACAGGGCATCTAATGTAATGAGTTTGTTGGTATGATAAGTCAGTTCCAGGACACATGCAAATATATATGGAGGAAGAAGGTACAAGCCTCAAAGCAAGAGACAGCTGGCACAGAGTCTGAAGCAGCATGATGTGGGCCACTGATAAAAAGATACACTTTATACAGATAAATATAGAAAATAGATATTAAATGTATTAAGATATATCTTATGTATAAATGTGTAAATAAATTATATAATTAGCATAAATATAAAGTATACAAATGAATATGTATTTATCATATAGGTCTACATACACACATTCATATACATACATGCACATGCACACATATTTCTACATACATACATACATATCTATGGTCATTAGACCAGGTTTTGCTTGGTTCCAAGGACACATAAATAAATAAAACAAGCAAAACTAATAACTTACTGGAATGTATAACTTTGGGTTGTGGGAAGACTGGAGACAAAGGAAGGAAGGCTCTGGAACCTTAATTTTACTGATGAAAAGACTCAACTCTCTGACTCCTTCATGGGCACCTAAGCTGGGGTTTTGTTCCCTCAGTTAATGAGAAGTCAGTGGCTCTGACTGGTCACCTGTGGCACTGTGCACACACCCCTGAATCAGGATGCAGCCAGGAGTAGGACAGGAAAAGGACATGAAGAAGTAGGCACCATGGCTGACCCTGGAAAAGCAGGACAGGGAAAGTTCCACAAGCAAAATCTATGGTATGTCTTCTGAAAGTAGGAAAGATAATTCCTGGCTAGGCCAAAGCAATAGCTAATTATCATGATACTAGCTTCCACCTGGGGATTTTCTGGAATTTTTTGGACAAATGATATAGGAGTAATTTTTGAATCTCACATTCTAAGAAATTGAGCTTGGGAAGTGAGAGAAATAGGAAAATGGATTACAGTTTTCCACTGAGAACAAAAGAGTACCATTCCACACAGAGATGTTGCTCCTCAAAAGGACCCAATGGTACAAGAAGAAAGAGACAGCAGGGGGCGCCGACATTCAGAACTGCAGGTCAGTGTCCTGGTTCCAGCCAAGGCAGGAGGGAAGGGACCACCATGCTCACTCTCTTTGGGGTTGTGGGTAGCCCTGGTGACAACATGATAAACACATGTCCATGGCGATGTCTGCTGCTAAGGGTGACATATTACAAAGCCAGCATTATGCTAATCACAAACCACTCTTTCCTCCACTCCATGGTGGTGCTCCAAAAAATAATAGACTCTGAAGCAAAACAAGCTCTTCTCTGGCATTTCTACATGGCATTATGTGCAGAGCTAGTCTTCCTAAAAAATTAGACATTACATTAGTTAAAAACCACCCAGTAATACCTGCAAGCGTGTGCCTATGTTTGTATGTTCAACCCAAGGTACAGCTCTCTGAAGAGTACCAAACATACATATATATCTTACTAATTACACAATTTTATTGTCACTCTCATAACTAGTTAAGCACATGAAGAGTGTCAGAAGCATTTTAACAGCAATTGGTGATTTAGGTGGGTATTTAGGGGGGGGGGTCAATTCTAGTCTTTGTTTCTAAGTCCCTAACATCAATATTAGTATGAAATTTTAAAACTAACAATCATAGGAAGTGGGATCATTCACATAGCAAAGAGGGAGATGCAGAGTAACCTTCCAAACATGGGACGCGTCTTCCCTATTCAGTGCAGGAGACTCTAAGGAAGGAATCCAGGGAAGGCAGGGGAGTTTTGGCAGGGAGAAGTGAGACAGAGACACTGTGTGTTTGTGGGAGGCAGAGCTCTAATAAAGGAAGGAAGGAAGGAAGGAAGGAAGGAAGGAAGGAAGGAAGGAAGGAAGGAAAGAAGGAAGGAAGGAAGAAAAAAAGGAATGAAGAAAGGAATGAAGAAAGGAAGGAAGAAAGGATGAAGGGAAGGAAGGAAGGAAGGAAGGAAGGAAGGAAGGAAAAAAGGAAGGAAGGAAGGAAGGAGAAGGACATGAAGTCTCTCCAGGGAAGAAGGAAACCCTTTAGAAATTCAACTTTTTTTTTCCCTTTGAGTGTTTAGGATTACATAACTGCCCTAACATAGCTCTCTTTTCTTAAATGTAATAATTGGTCATATTAAATAAAAATTTGCCTTGGAGATTACATTTAAAATATGCTAGAAAATTAATCTTATGGACAACATTATATTCTTAGTAGAAGATATTACCTACCAGATTACTGTCATGGATAAGACAGGAGTATTAACAATTATTACACCATACAAGGTATTTTCCCTGAGATATGGCATCGTCATATGCTTGTTCATTCAATTAGTATGTACAGTCTCAAAAAGTGAGGAGGTTCATGGATTTGGTATTTTTGCTTCAAATGTATTTTGTGAAAAATAAACAGAAATAGGTCATAAAGCTTTTTGTTTTATATTATATTATCAATTTATGGTGATGTTATTATTCTATTTAAAGCACAACTATATATAAAAAATAGTGTTTCTTTTTCTTGGTGCCATGTTATCTCCCAAAATTCCTATCCTTTGTGAAAAACAATGATAACTTTGTAGTGCAGAATTAGAATGGATCTATATTTATATTAAAATTCATTGAACATTTTTGATTGTGTATTATAAGCCCATAAACTAACTATTTTACTTAGAGATCTGGATCTTCAAATATACAAGTCTATTTTAACCACAATGAATTAAAGTAACAGTCAAAGAGAAACATAAAATGAGATAAACATCCACAATGAAAAGAGGAGGTGATCTCCAGTGACAAAAGACTTCAAAGAACTTCTGGAAAACAGAAAGTCTGGAAGTAGATAAAGGATGCATTTGAGTTCTAATTAGGGGTCCCCAAGAGGTAGATAAACACCATGACTAGACATCTTGGAAGTCCATAAGTGAGTGTGCTTCAGATCAGCACAATGGAAATAAAGGGAAGGAAGCATGTTTGGGCACACAGAATCTAGGGTTGCAGTCTAATCTCAAAGGAGGCTTCTGCTTACTCAAAGTGAAATTTTGGAGCTGTCTTTCACTCTCATATTTATTTCTACAGGAGACATGGAGTGTGACTTACATGAGTTTCAAACAGTCTTTAGTGTAGGAAGCCTTGAATGGTCATTCCCAGAAAAGCTCTCTTCTACTGATGAAAATATTTTGAAAAGACCATTTTCAGCAATTGTTGGGGAAATGAATCCTTCAGTCTCAATGGTGCCATAAAGCACAGTTCCCTATAATGACACCACAAAAATTCACTTTTCAGTCTAAGTTCTGTACTTAGTTTATGGTACTGGTGAGACTCTATTCCTGAAGAAAACTTATAAGAAGGGAAAATAGTGCAATTAATTACAGTTTTATCATCTGTGTAGATTGAATGTCAAATTAATGATCATCTTGTGTCTCTTCTGCTGTTCATCTTAGATTCCATAAATATATTGATTTTGGTCTCTATAACTTAGCTGATTGAGTGGAACTCATACTCATCCCCATATCAGTTGAGCCCCCTCACCATAATTTTCTCAAGAAACAACTACTGTACTGGTCCGTTTCCAATTCCTGTAGGGCAAGTGAGTACTAAAAAGTAGAGAATTGGATCATCTGTTTTCAAATTGAATCATCTGATTTTTATCTCCATTGAAACATGGAATCAATGTCCTTCTGGTAAGGAGCATGAATTGACCTATGTAGGATTGTAATTTCTCCTCTTGCCTTCTGTTTTCTTAGTACATAGAATTTAAAGTCCTAAGGGGTAGTTTAAATTTTACTTGTAATCTTGTTAGGCATCCTGTTGGAAAAGTGACTACTTAAGTAATTAGGATTTCTAAAACTGGAGGATGAAGACACATGGTTTAAGAAAATATAATTGCCAAGTGGGTTAATTGGAGTGATTGTGAGTGAAGACTCTTCAACTTTGACACTTTGGCTCCTGGATCTATGTAGTCTTATCTCTTGGTAGCACAACCTGATATAATGATGTGAAATTTAAGAAGTATTAGCAACACCATTACATGTTCTAGAATTCTACCCGGCCAGCAGCTTTTTGTTTCTTTTGTAGATGATAATTCAGTGGATACCATGGTCATAGACCAATAGTACTATCTTAATTTTTTTTTTAAGTGCGGTCTGATTCAATTTTAGGCATGATCTATTGGCACTTTATTAGTGCTGCTTGCTTAGCATTTATTGTCTGTGAAAGCAAAATGTAAATAAAATATGTTTGAGTTTTTCTGGCTACAATTATTTCTGTGTTAAAAGAGGTCCACATGTTAATTTATTATAAGAGAATGATGCAAATAATGATGCCATAACAAGAACCTAGAGATAGAACCCTCCTCCTGGCTGGCTGGATATTTGGAAGAAGCATTTGATAGATAAAATGTGGTGATGGAAACCACTATGGTACTCAGTCCTCATTCATCCTGGGCATCATCCAAGGCTGGATAAAAACAAGGAACCAAGTCGTCAACTTGGTTGTCCTCTAGAATGTCCATGATGTATGTGCTTTGGTCTGTGATAGCATGAAATCCCATGATATTTACACTGCATCATCTCTCTCAGAGATCTATCCTGATTACTGTACCCCTCAAATTTTCTAGTCTTCAAAAGTTTCTTCTACACACTTGACCAAGTCTTGATTTCTTCCTCTTAGTTTATGTACCTTCTTACCTGAGATATATTATTTTCCCACATAAAATTAAGGATGAAGTGTGCTGCCAAGTATTCTGCTCTTTGGAAAGAGGTTTTTTTTTTTTTTAATTTTTCAAGGCTAACCCTGAAAGATTACTGTGCAATGGTGTTATTTTATTTCAGTTTACTTCTAAATGAAGCTAACTCATACTTATTTTGATAAAGGTTGGCAAATTTCCTCTTCTATTTGATTCAAAAAAGGGACATTTTTCCAAAGAAAAAATAAATAGGTGTTGTATCACTTCTTTGCTTTGAAATTGATTTGTGTTTTCTGAGAAAGACTATAACATCAGTGACTATCTTCTTGGTTAGTTATTTGCTTAGTGTGACCTCAGGAGAAATGCCAAGGAAGATAGAAAGAAAAATAAGTGGAAGGTATCAATTGATTATACTTCTGTAATTTAAGTAAGGTTTTTTAAAGTACTATATGACTTGCATATCTCTCTGCCTTCCATTTCAAATCAAAATATAAAATTCTTCTTTTTTTATGTATCACCAATAAATTTCTAAAAATAAAATTTACACCTATTTTTTCCAATTCGTTCATAATTTTTCTATTTTCTTGATTACATGAATTTTTATGACTGATACTAACTTGATAATCTGTATCATTTTCTGATTTACAAACACTTATTGATTTGTCTCTTTTTAGTTATAGTTGGCCTCAAGTAACTAAGGGAAAGACCCCTTCCTGTCTGCTCCTCCCAGCCCTGCTCCAGCCTCTCAGCTTCACAGGCCCTCATGCAGGTGGTTGTAAATTCTTCCTGAATTTTTTACTATTTTTCAAGACTTAAAAAAAAACAACTTTAAAAAATACTTTAAAAAGAAAAATGTGCAAGGAGTAAGCAGCAATATATTCTTTCATAGTTAGGCTTTTAAAAAAATTTTTTAACATTTGTCTGTATTTAATGTGGGTCAGCCACTGATACTTCATCAAAATAACAGTTTCTTTGCTGAGTTCAGGTGACCAAGGAATAGCCACACCCTCGGAAAGAAACAAAACACACACACACACACACACACACACACACACCAAAAAAAAAATTGGAAAAAAAAACAAAACTTAGAATTATCTTTAACCTAACTTTTTATATGACGTTTCAGAGCCCCGTAACTTTGTACACAAGATTCTGTGTTTGATTGAATTTTAACTTCTTTTTGTATTTGAAGAGAGTGTGACTATTGAACTTAAAACTTTTTTATTCAAAGCATCTTTGTGGTTTCTGGTGAGGTTAAGTGGGTGAGACGGTGAAAGGAAATTGGGGGATTCTTTTGCATCATAACATGAAGTTTCCCACACAGTCTGCTCTCAGGTGCCAGACTTCAAGTTTTTCTTAAAGTGGTATACTTTGATTATTCTTACTTCCCCTTTACCCATAAGTTTTAACATCATTTTATCAAATTGCACTTATTAAGAATAATTTTAAAAAATATAGTTATAGTTCACTTCACCAGTCTGCACTTATTGCTCATGGTTTCACTCACCTTCTATTCCTGTTTTTGGTGTCTGGAAAACAGACATAGTATTTTCCATATTTTACCCAGTTTCCTACATGTATATACTGGAAAGAAAATCAGGTCTGGTAATATTCTATTTTGATTGAATGTTATAATCAAGAAAATAAAATTTAAATATGCTAAATATATCTCTACAATTTCTCAAGTAGCTATGCTTAAAACAAAGAGAATTTCCTGAAAAGAAAAATCATGGTCAGCTTCAAGAAAGCAAGAATGGAACCCAAGTATTTATCACTAATGATGGATCATAGATGATAAGTACAGAATAACCTCATGATTTAAAGGAAAACTAGTATTCAACCTGGTATTCTAAACTGAAGCAGACTGTCCTTTAATGATAAATTAAAATCGATTTTCATAAATGATAAAATTCTAAAAAGCTGTTTTCTATGCCTCATTTCAAAGAGAGTTACTCAATATAGAAGAAAAATAAAACAAAGGGAGCAGAGTTTGTGGACAAAACAGTGGCTCTAACTACAGAGCTGAAGAAAGTTATGCTGATTCTGCAGTAGACCTTGAAAACAGTTTTGTTAGCATACCTCAGTCCTACTTTTAAAATGATGGTTTAATAAAAATATTAGCTAGTGAGTAGTGTAGTGATTGAATGTATCAAAAGCTAGAATATTGTAGTGGTCTTTTTTCCTCACCACATACACAAAAAAAATCAAAATTAGAAAATACAGAAAAAACAAAGTGATGAAAAAGAAAGTAAAATCCCAATAAACACAAATAATGGAAAGTCAACTTCTGCATATGAAACACAGTAAAATGTGCACTTTTGTAACATTTGATGGGATAGAAGAAAGTAGTATTGATTATTCTTGATGGAAAGAACATCCCTCCATGAGCAGCATTCATGTCCTGATATTGGATGACAGAAAGGCTAATAAATTAGACAAAGAAATCATTCTTACTTCTGGTGTGTGTTTTGCGATAAAAATTATTTTAAAGTCAAATTTGTGAAAATGTTTACTGGTTTTTAATCTTCATAATTTTTTTGTAGACAAAGAATGCAACACATAATTATTTTTAAAAGAGAATAACTAACTGATGAAACATGAACACAGGGACTTGTAAATATTAAATAATAGAGTGGGGTGTAGTGGTCTGTACAGATGCTGATACTCAGAAATAATAAAGTCTCCAATGTAGATTAAGCAGGAAATCACAGAGCACATATCATTATGATAAAATAAATGATGATCAATTAAACACAAAACCTTTTTAATATTTGACTCATTGGCCTTAAAAGAAAGAAGTGACCCTATAAGCTAAATTTGTTTTCCTCCCTCTCTCATTGCAATTGAAAAAAATAATGGGAATCCCTAATACTTTGTGAAGGATCTTCTATGTATATATTTAAAATTATGGTCAATATCAGAAAACTAGTAGTAGTTATTGCTAAATTTAGTTTCCTTTTAGAACTTTACATAATTGCAGATGGAGTGAAGGCTGCTGATTTGGGTGTAAATTTTGGAAACTACTGCTTTATATAGTCCTGGGGATTGAACCCAGGGGTGCTTTATTAATCATATGTCTTCATAATTCTTCAATACTTTTTTGAGACCTGGTCTCAATTACCAAGGCTGGCTTTGAAGTTGTGATCCTTCTGCCTCAGACTCTATGATTTTTGAGATTACAGGTATGTACCACCACATCAAGCCTGGACACTACCTTTTATTTTTTTACATGAATCTAATAATCAAAACTATTTTAAATATTCCTGATTTTTCTTTGTTATAAAATATTCAATACTTTCTTTCCAAATTGGTTTTCACCATCACATTCTTTTTTTCAAAAGGCCGATCTTCATGTTGTGTAGTTATACATTATTTGACCATAAAAATATATACTCAATAGATTGTATTCTGAGTTAGGAAGTCAATTTTATATATGTTTCAAAAAAACAAATTGCCATCAATTTTTCTGGTCATGTTTTTAACAGAAGTACATTTCTCTTAGTCATCATCAAAAAAAAAGTTGGAGTGAATTTAGTAAAGTCAAAAGCTAAGATCCAACAGTTGGCTAGTTTTTTCAATCAGAAGTTAATGATTTGATTGTTTCTTTTCCTGATTGATTTGATGGCTTTTCCTATGATATTTAATAGCTCAATTTAAAAGCACTAGTTTATGTGAAAAGTGGATACTAAAGGAAATAAATATCTGGAACAAATTAATATTACTCAATATGTTACTCATGATTATATACAGCTTCCTCCTACCATTCAGAGATTGCAATTCATAGACCTTTAAATGATTCCCATTCCTCACTATATTTCACTAATCAGCACATGCAAAAATAATTTCTCAACAAATTTATATTAAATACATAGCAATTTAGAGAAAATCAGATATAATTCACACCTGTGAAATGACAACAATATACGAGGCATTTTGTCAAAGAATACTTGGCATATTCAAAGAATATGAAGAATTGTTGCTTTCCTTTATGTGATAGGGCACAATTTATTCTCATGTTGCTTCAAAAAAAACATTGAGAGTTTCCTTATGAAAAAAAAAAGTTGTTATTGTTTAACATGGATTTCACTTGATATTTTTAAATTTTTACCCATTTGAACACTGAGAAGGTATTTGCTGTGGTCAAACACAGTGAGATACTGTTGTAAGATGCATCTCTGAAACATTTGCAATTGTTTTCACTTTATATAATAGCATCATGCACACTCAGCATGAGTAGAGGTTGCAATTTTGGTATCAATACTGGGTTAGGTACATTGAAAATATGTTGAGAAAATTACATCTATAGTGGTGGAATCTTCCAATTCTTTGTTTTCATTTTTCCTGTGGTGCTTCTGCTATTGATATTAGTATGTTAACTCTAATTCCAATTGTCCATACAGTTTCTTAAAACATAAGACTCTTAGAATTGAGGAAATCACATATAGCATGTTTGTTTCATAAACTGATATAAGATTCAATGAAAGACTTCAGCATTATCAATGCACATTTTATCAAAATTCCATTAAGTCACAATGGGAGATACAGTATTAAAATTTTATATAGCTAAAGATTTTTTAACAATGAATAATAGGCACCCTAAGCAAGTATGTAGTTTCAAGTATTTATTTACTTCATTCATTCATAATATAATAGTTGATAAAAAAAACACACACATCAGAGTGTCTGTTTTTGAAAAAATTGTTTGGTGAATTACTAACAATGCAGCAGGCAATTTTTATTTATTATTGTTTCATCATACCCACATAGTAAGATTATTATAATATTCAAACATGAAAGAACACATATCATATTGTACAGATTATATAAATTCTCTTATTATTTCTTCATCCTTTTCAAAAATATTTATCAGGAATTTACCATATGCTAATTAGAACTAAGTTCATGCTAATTATTTCAGATATTTAAAAAAAAAAAAACAAAAAACTGCAAGACCTCATTTGAAAAGGGCAATATAGATTTCAGAAGTAACTACTGTTTCTCTAGTGAATAATGTATATAGAAATCTGCTAAGGTCTTGGGGTATGCAAATATATTTGGGATGCATCAGAGAGTGCATATGAAAAAAACATACTATTTATCATGTTATATAAATGAAGTGAAATATCATACTAAAAGGATAAAAAGATTAACTTTTGGGGAAAAAAAGGAAAAGGGTGCACTAGTATTTGAAATAAGATAATAATAATTTTTAATGTAATTAGTTGTTTCTGGGTCTCATTTCACTCTTTACTTTAATTATTTATCCATTTTGTTAAGTACCCCTATTGGTGTTATTGGAAAATATTGGCATTCAGTGAATAATGCCTCCAATTTTCTGTTCTGCAATATTAAAGAACTATTTTGGATTTATTGCAATTAATAGTTTTGTTTAAAGGTAACAGTAGGTTTTCAATGTAGAAATTACTAAGATAAATTTGGGTGTTCTCAAAAAGCCTATAACAACCATATTTGATGAACTTTGTGTCATAGTGTATAAGAAAAGTTGCTTCCCTACCCCAAATCAGACATCATTGGAATAACCTTGTGTAGTATCAGCATATACAAATTTAGATGAGAACAGTTTCATCTTTTCTTTTTTTACTTCCCACCTACAACGTGGCTTATTTTTTATAAGCAAATTTTTATGCTTGTTAAACCTCTCACATATCTCAGAATTCACTAGGAGGGATCCATGACAATCTAGGAAAAAAAACATGTGAGATAGATTAATACATGAAGAAGATAAAGAAAATATCTTTATCAAGAGATGTTGCAGCAACTATTAGAAAGCTAAAAGTTGAAATTGAAAGAAAGATAATACCCCCAAGAATTACTAAGAATTATGTAGTCTTCGGAAGTAGATATTTTAAGTAGGAAGCTCTTAAGACTGATGTCCACTGCATCTTTCATATGAATATTTGCTGGTTTTGCGGGCCACCACATTTTAGCCAGTACACTTTTGGCTTGATATAGCATATTCAGAAAGCCCACCATTATCTTTATAAACCTAGGCATGGTTTACTATACATCCATTGAGTTTTTGCACAGACTTTTCCCTTCTTTTGATATACCTAGCCCATTAGTCTGGTCACATTCAAATTTATTCAATCTTCAAGAATAGTTTAATTGAATTTCCTATTGTCTTTAAAAAAAAATCTCCATCTAAAATAATTTCCATATTCTAAAGCATTTAATTGTAATATCTAGAATCTTTATTAGTACTAAAAAATGACATAGAATGTCTCATTTTTACCATTATCTTCCTCATATTACTTTCAGTATAAATTGAGTATGTCCCTCAAATGCTCATGTGTTGGAAACTTAGTTTCCCAAGGGAGAGAGTTGGAAAATAGTAAAATGTTTAAGAAGTGAGTTCTAGTAGATTGTGGTTCGATCATTGGGGGAGAGAAAGGGTTAATGAAATTTTCATGGGACACAAGATAGTTCCTATTAAAGCAGATTGTTACAAAAAGAGCAGTCTTCTTACTGGATTTTTCTGACTTCCTGTCTCCTTATATTCTTTCTCTCTACTTCTCAAATGAGCCCTCACCACAATGTGTAATGCAGGTGAAGGGGCTGTCACAGGAGCTGAGAAGACTCTGGTACAATACACTTAAATCTTCAGAACTATGTACTCAAAAAATATTTTATTTATTTATTTATTTTTAATTTATTTATTTGTTGTAGTTGGACACAATACCTTTATTTTATCTATTTATTTATTTTTATGTGGTGCTGAGGATTGAACCCAGCTCCTTGCATGTGCTAGGTGAGCACTCTACCACTAAGGCAAAACCCCAGCCCCTGAGAAAACATTTTTATGCATTTATATCTCTTTTTATACATTGGCCTGGTTCTGGTACTTTTCTATAGCATTATAAAACAGACTAAAACAACAAGATAAAATGACTTTGATTCTAAGGTCTCTTACTATGAGAGTGAGTAGAACATCTAAGATTACATTTGAAAAGCCCTGGTACAGTTTAGAAGGTAATGGCTTAGCATTTATGATTCTTATTTTTTTATATTTCAAAGGTGATATCTTATATTCCTTATATTCCTCACAGTGCTTAGGTTAATGTATTGTCATTTACTTTGAAACTCAACTATGTGGAATTGATTCTGTTTAGTAAATCAAAAGCAAGAGTGGCTCCTTAAAATATAGCAAAGACTCTATGAAAATGTTTTGATTTTTAATGGGAAGAAATGCTACTGATCAGAGGGAATTTGAATACATGGCTACATCTTGATGATACCCATTAATCAGAAATGGTCTGAACTGACTAGATCAAAACCATTAGAATACCATGAATAAAGAGGCAGATAAAAAATAGGTTTGTCTTGCACCTTTTGAGTCTCCCATTAGAGTACAAATTATAGTATTTTGTCCAGGAAAAGGACTCAAAATCAAGTAGCTGCATTTTAAGCCTTGTGTATTCACACAAGTCACTATCAATCATAATACCGTTGTAGGTAGAAAAGTGTACATCTTCACAAGCAGAAAAACCAAATACAAAAAAGTGCAATTTGCCTTATGCAAAAAAAGACCTCTTCATTTATGTCATGCTTCTTTTAGCTCTCAGGTTACATATCTTTGGGCTCAAGTTATTCAACAAGAAGAAAGTGGATTTGTTTTATGTTAGGTCAGTTAAGAACACATATAATTAGAATGTAAAGATATTTTGATTTGCGGTTCAGTTGTTTCAAGTATGACAGCTTGCCCAGAAAAACAATGCAGGAAATATTGTCCTCCACTTCACCCAAATTGTATGGAAAAATTATTATTTTTTAAATTAAAAGTGGAACCCAGATGCAATCTACAGCAGATATTGAAAGTTCATGATGAGACACCAAACTGCAGTGTTTTTCTCATTTTTGTTATCATTAATTGCTGTGGAATTTGATTTGAATGTTTGAAATATAAAAAGTATATTTAAAAATAAACATAAAATATTCTTTTGTATTTTAAGGCTCATAGCCTGAAGTCATAATACACAGTATAATTACCTCATATTTTTCTAATGCAATCCCAAGATAAAGCAGTTGGGTTGTATTTTTCATTAAAAACTTATTTTTACTAAATAAAATTATGTTGTTCCATGTATCATACTTTTCTATGCAGTATATGTTTCACCTTAAAATTATAGAAGTGAATGCTTTGATGGGGTTGCCAAAAGGTTTATATTATCTTGTCCTGGTGAGTATTGTGGCAGAATATATGGAGGATGAACCAGAAGATTTCTGAAATTGTGTATTGTTGTGGCTAGGAACTGTTGAAAAGTACACCATTGTTATTAATAAAAAAAGACTGACTAAAAACAGCAATGTTCTTTAAGCTATACATAAGTGAACAAATTCTTTGTTAAGCAAAAATGTCTGGTGCAGCCAGAGATAGCTGAAATACATTATATTGAGACTTTGGAAATCTCAGTTCTATTTTTTACCTCTAACTAGTAACTTTTTCCAGCTCAATAAATCTCTCTATATTTTTTTCTTGATTTTAAAACCAGAGGGACAATACTTGTCTTTTTTAACTTTCTGGATTTTTTCCCAATTTGACTGAAATAAGACATGCAGAATTTTTTTGGAATGTATTGCAAAGCATACAAATGGAAGTGAATAATCTTTGTGACTCTTTTTCTTTCAAATGCTGTTCTAGCTCAAAGTGGGTAACTTATCTTTATTCAATTACCTCTAACTGATAATATGTCCATTTTCCTCCTAGCATTTGGAAGTCACAGTTCATCCATTATTGGTCTCTTGCTTAAGTCTTTACAAATTTTTATTTGTATATAGTTGTGTGTTGATCCATTTGATTTTTTTCTCATTTAGTGTAGTTTCATGTATAATTAAATTGGAATAAATATGTCTATATTGGTGTGTGTACAATATCCTCAGACCTTGTTATTAGTCATATATTCTTGTAAACTCAGTTCTTCATGAATTATATGTAATATTAATAAAATTGTGAATGATATTCAATACAATTTTTGTATGGATTCCATGTATAAGAAGCCTTTGCCCTATTTTAGGTGGTAAGCCAAAATTTAATGATAAGAAACTTAATCTTTACATACAACATTATCAGTTTACCTCTTACTAATTGGTCCACAGAAAATAAGACTATGAAACATAGCTCATTGATTATTTTGTCATAAGAATAAGGCCTCACTCAACCTTGACTCCAGATCCTTTTCTCTGATTCCTGCCCTGAAATAATACAACCTATAAAAGAACAGTGATGTCAGAATTTACTAATGTTCATTAAAACACTTATCATTGACCTCATTCACAGAAAAATGAAATGTTTCCAATGAGGCTGATGTCTAGAAGGTCATTAAGCACACACAAGAGAGATAAAGCTTTTCTCTATTTCAAGAGCTACCTTTAAGTTTGTGGAAATTCAGTCTATTTAAATCACTAGGAAATGTTAAAATGTTAAAATTTGTAATTCAAGACATGAAAATCTGGAGCTTATTTTCCTATATCTATGTCCTTCTTATAACTCTTACTTTCAACATAAATAAAAACAGAAAAAAATATAATGACCTGGCTCATGCAAATTATATTCCCCTTTAAGTTTGATTAAAATGTGTAAAAGAAATAAGAGACGCTAGAATATTATTTACTCAATAGTATGTTTTACTGTTACATACAACATTTAGTCAAGTGGAACACTGTGATGTCTGTCATTTAACAACAGGATGAAATACATGAGTGTTAACACATAAACAAATATTCAGTTATAAGGACATATTGAATAAATAAGGTAAATATATGTAAAAAAAAATGTACTATAAATTGGGCAGGATGGTCCATGCTTGTAATCAAAGCAAATTGGAAAACTGATTAGTTTCAGAAGTATAAATTCAGCCTCAGCAACTTAGTGTGGTTTCAAGCAACTTAGCAGGACAGTCTCATAAATTGAAAAAGTGGGAAGAGGGCTTAGGAATGTGGTTCAGTGTTTAAAAATCCTTAAATACAAACTAAAATACCAAAAAAAAAATACAGTTTAAATGTTATAATTCAGTGTTAAACATCAAAAAATAGATTTAATATAATTCTTTTCTCCAGTATTCAAAATAAAAATAGTAATTTTTTGATTTAGAAAAAAAATTATATGCTTTCAAAGATGAGGTTTCTGTACTATGCATGTATGATATTTATGACTGATATTTCTATCAAATAACTTGATAATGCTTAAAAATCTAAACAAAAGTTAAAGACAACTACTTATTTTCTATTTTTAAATGAGTAATGTCTTTTACTGATCCTCATAGACATCAAGGTGTAATATATAGATAATGACTTTACTATACACTCACATTTGTCAAATTGTTCATTATAAATGATTCATTTTTTTATAAGGCATACATTTTGGACAAAATCTGTTCAATGTTCACCACTGGTATGAGTTTTCAGATGTTCAATTAATTTAAAATTTGAATAAGTTTTCAAAATATTATTTAACTTTTTAGGGTTTCTGGGCACAATGAATTCTCCAAAAATCAGTAGTGTTTAAGAAACATGTGGTTATGAATTTTATTTCCCTTTGTATTCTCTCTAACCAGTATGTATCCACAGGTGCTGAGTATTGGTGAATAAATTTTAGAGGTATTGCTACATTGTCAATTTTCTCATTTCAAAACTTTGTCTCTTCTATGGTTATTTTGGTGAGGATTAAATATTGACTCTTTCTTAGAGGAATGTTATGAGGGTCTCATTTGTAAAGCTTCTCTCCAGTGTATTTTCTATGATGTCTAGTAACATATGATATATAATTTAAAATGTTTCTACATTCTCTACATTTATGTCTTCATTCCAGAATAAATAGCTTAGTGGTGAAAAAGAATTGATTTCTTATTAAAAGCTTTGCTACATTATTTTCATTTGTAGGGGTTCTTTTTTGTATAAATTCTGCTGTTAATAAGGTTTAGTTTTTCTTTAAAAGTATTATCACTTTATTTATATTTCACATTCACCAGGGTGTCTTCTGCTGTGGTGAATAAAGTCTTATTTTTTATTAAAAGTTTTGTCACTTATTCACATTTGTAGGGTTATTCTCCAGTGTGAATTCCGTTGTAGCAAATAATGGTTGATATTTGAGTAAAAACTTTGTCACATACTTTGCATTTGTTAGGTTCTCTCAAGTGTGAGTTCTGCTGTGACAAATAAGGTATGATTTTCGACTGTAAGTTTTGCCACATTCTTTACATTTTTAGGGCTTCTCTCCAGTGTGAGTTCTGCTGTGCCTCAAAAGGTCTGTTTTTTTACTAAAAGCTTTGCCACATTCTTTACATTTGTAGGGCTTCTCTCCAGTGTGAGTTCTGCTGTGCCTAAAAAGGTCTGTTTTTTTACTAAAAGCTTTGCCACATTCTTTACATTTGTAGGGCTTCTCTCCAGTGTGAGTTCTGCTGTGGCCAATAAGGTGTGATTTTTGACTGAAAGCTTTGCCACAATCTTTACATTTGTAGGGCTTCTCTCCAGTGTGTGTTCTGCTGTGGCAAATAAGGCCTACTTTTTGACTGAAACCTCTGCCACATTCTTTACATTTGTAGGGCTTCTCTCCAGTGTGGGTTCTGCTGTGCCTAAAAAGGTCTGGTTTTTGACTAAAAGCTTTGCCACATTCTTTACATATGTAGGGCTTCTCCCCAGTGTGAGTTCTGCTGTGGCCAATAAGGTGTGATTTTTGACTGAAAGCTTTGCCACATTCTTTACATTTGTAGGGCTTCTCTCCAGTGTGAGTTCTTCTGTGGCCAATAAGGTGTGATTTTTGACTGAAAGCTTTGCCACAATTTTTACATTTGTAGGGCTTCTCTCCAGTGTGTGTTCTGCTGTGGCGAATAAGGCCTATTTTTTGACTGAAAGCTCTGCCACATTCTTTACATTTGTAGGGCTTCTCTCCAGTGTGAGTTCTGCTATGCCTAAAAAGGTCTGGTTTTTGACTAAAAGCTTTGCCACATTCTTTACATTTGTAGGGTTTCTCCCCAGTGTGAGTTCTGCTGTGGCCAATAAGGTGTGATTTTTGACTGAAAGCTTTGCCACAGTCTTTACATTTGTAGGGCTTCTCTCCAGTGTGTGTTCTGCTGTGGCCAATAAGGTGTGATATTTGACTGAAAGCTTTGCCACATTCTTTACATTTGTAGGGCTTCTCTCCAGTGTGAGTTCTTCCGTGGTTAAAAAGGTGTGATTTTAGACTGAAAGCTTTGCCACAATCTTTACATTGGTAGGGCTTCTCTCCAGTGTGTGTTCTTCTATGGCAAATAAGGAGTGATTTTTGACTGAAAGCTTTGCCACAATCTTTACATTTGTAGGGCTTCTCTCCAGTGTGAGTTCTGCTGTGGCCAATAAGGTGTGATTTTTGACTGAAAGCTTTGCCACATTCTTTACATTTGTAGGGCTTCTCTCCAGTGTGAGTTCCTCTGTGGCCAATAAGGTGTGATTTTTGACTGAAAGCTTTGCCACAATCTTTACATTTGTAGGGCTTCTCTCCATTGTGTGTTCTTCTGTGTGGAATAAGGTGTGATTTTTGACTGAAAGCTTTGCCACAATCTTTACATTTGTAGGGCTTCTCTCCAATGTGGGTTCTTCTGTGGTAAATAAGACCTATGTTTTTACTAAAAGCTTTGCTACATTGTTTACATTTGTAGGGTTTCTCTCCACTATGAATTCTCTGGTGGTGAACAAGGTCTGAATATTTATATGATTTCTGGTGT